>NW_028270168.1:16918676-17072659 GCF_037043375.1 Chiloscyllium plagiosum
TATCTGCAGCTCCCCTTATGCCTACTCCCAGTTCTGAAAAAGGGTTACACCCAAAACATTGGCTTCTTCAACTTCTGATGCTGCCTGCCTTGCAGTGTTCTCCCAGCCTCCTGCTTGTCTGCTGTGTTATACAGTCATCGAGTCATAGAAATGTACAGCACGGAAACAGACCCTTCGGTCCAACTCGTCCATGCTGACCAGATATCCCAATCCAATCTAGTTCCCACCTGCCAGCACCCGGCCCATATCCCTCCAAACCCTTCCTATTCATATACCCATCCAAATGCCTTTTAAATGTTGCAATTGTACCAGCCTCCACCACTTCCTTTGGCAGCTCATTCCATACACGTACCAACCTCTGAGTGAAAAGGTTGCCTCTTAGGTCTCTTTTATATCTTTCCCCTCTCACCCTAAACCTATGCCCTCTAGTTCTGGACTCCCCGACCTCAGGGAAAAGACTGAAAAAAGTGCTGCTGGAAAAGTGCAGCAGGTCAGGCAACATCCAAGGAGCAGGAGAATCGACGTTTCGGGCATAAGCCCTTCTTCAGGAATGAGGAAGGTGTGCCAAGCAGGCTAAAATAAAAGGTAGGGAGGAGGGACTTGGGGGAGGGGTGTTGGGAATGCGATAGGTGGAAGGAGGTTAAGGTGAGGGTGATAGGCTGGAGAGGGGGTGGGGGCGGAGAGGTTGGGAAGAAGATTGCAGGTCAAGAAGGCGGTGCTGAGTCAGAGGGTTGGGATTGAGATAAGGTGGGGGGAGGGGAAATCTGCATTCATCCCTTGTGGTTGGAGGGTTCCTAGGCGGAAGATGAGGCGCTCTTCCTCCAAGCAATGTGTTGCCATGGTCTGGCGATGGAGGAAGCCAAGGACCTGCATGTCCTTGGCGGAGTGGGAGGGGGAGTTAAAGTGTTCAGCCACGGGGCGATTGGGTTGGTTGGTGCGGGTGTCCCAGAGGTGTTCTCTGAAACGTTCCGCAAGTAGGCGGCCTGTCTCCCCAATGTAGAGGAGGCCACATCGGGTGCAGCGGAGGTAGTAAATGATGTGTGTGGAGGTGCAGGTGAATTTGTGATGGATATGGAAGGATCCCTTGGGGCCTTGGAGGGAAGAGAGGAGGAAGGTGTGGGCGCAAGTTTTGCATTTCTTGCGGTTGCAAGGGAAGGTGCCGGGAGTGGAGGTTGGGTTGGTGGGGGGTGTGGACCTGACGAGGGAGTGGTCTTTCCAGACCGCTGATAGGGGAGGGGAGGGAAATATATCCTTGGTGGTGGAGTCTGTTTGGAGGTGGCGGGAAATGACGAAGGATGATACGATGTATCTGGAGGTTGTGGGGTGGTAGGTGAGGACCAGGGGGGTTCTGTCCTGCTGGCGATTGGAGGGGCAGGGTTCAAGGGCGGAGGAGCGGGAAGGGGAGGAGATGCGGTGGAAAGCATCATCAACCACGTCTGAGGGGAAATTGCAGTCTTTGAAGAAGGTGGCCATCTGGGTTGTTCAGTATTGGAATTGGTCCTCCTGGGAGCAGATGCAGTGGAGGCAAAGGAATTGGGAATAGGGATGGCGTTTTTACAGGGGGCAGGTTGGGAAGAGGTGTAATCTAGGTAGCTGTGGCAGTCGGTCGGTTTATAGTAAATGTCCGTGTTGAGTCGGTCGCCCGACATAGAAATGGAGAGGTCTAGGAAGGGGAGGGAGGAGTCTGAGACGGTCCAGGTAAATTTGAGGTCGGGGTGGAAGGTGTTAGTAAAGTGGATGAACTGTTCAACCTCCTCGTGGGAGCACGAGGTAGTGCCGATACAGTCATTGATGTAGCGGAGGAATAGGTGGGGGGTGGTGCCAGTGTAGCTGCGGAAGATGGACTGTTCCACATATCCGACGAAGAAGCAGGCATAGCTGGGGCCCATGCGGGTGCCCATGGCTACTCCTTTGGTTTGGAGGAAGTGGGAGGATTGGAAAGAGAAGTTGTTCAGAGTGAGGACCAGTTCAGTCAGTCGAAGGAGGGTGTCAGTGGAAGGGTACTAGTTGGTTTGGCGGGAAAGGAAGAAGCGGAGGGCTTTGAGGCCTTTGTGATGGGGGATGGAGGTGTATAGGGACTGGATGTCCATGGTGAAGATAAGGCATTGGGGGCCGGGGAAGCGAAAATCATGGAGGAGGTGGAGGCCATGGGTGGTGTCCCGAACGTAGGTGGGGAGTTCTTGGACTAAGGGGGAAAGGACCGCGTTGAGGTACGCAGAGATGAGTTCGGTGGGGCAGGAGCAGATTGAGACAATGGATCAGCTGGGGCAGTTCAGGTTTGTGGATTTTGGGCAGGAGGTAGAAACGGGCGGTGCGGGATTGTGAGACTTTGAGATTGAAGGCGGTGGATGGGAGATCCCCTGAGGTGATGAGTTTATGGATGGTCTGGGAGATGATAGTTTGGTGGTGGGTGGTGGGGTGATGGTCAAGGGGGCAGTCAGAGGAGGTGTCCGCGAACTGGCATTTAGCCTCAGCAATGTAAAGATCAGTGTGCCAAACTATCACCGTGCCTCCCTTATCTGCCGGTTTCATAGTAAGGTTGGGGTTGGAGTGGAGGGAGTGAAGGGCTGAACTTTGGGAGGGTGAGAGGTTGGAGTGGGTAAGAGGGGTGGATAGGTTGAGGCAGTTAATGTCGCGGCGGCAGTTGCCTATGAAGAGATCGAGGGCAGGTAAGAGGCCAGCATGGGGTGTCCAGGTGGATGGGGTGTGTTGGAGGCGGGAGAAGGGGTCGTCAGGAGGGTGGGCGAGAATCCTGGTTGAAGAAGTAGGCGCGGAGGCGAAGGCAGCGGAAGAATTGTTCAATGTCTCGCCGCATGTTGAACTCGTTAATCCGGGAGCGTAGGGGGATGAAGGTTACTCAGCACTGCCTTCTTGACCTGCAATTTTCTTCCCTACCTCTCCGCCCCCATCCCCTCTCCAGCCTATCACCCTCACCTTAACCTCCTTCCACCTATCGCATTCCCAACGCCCCTCCCCCAAGTCGTTCCTCCCTACCTTTTATCTTAGCCGGCTTGGCACACCTTCCTCATTCCTGAAGAAGGGCTTATGCCCAAAACGTCGATTCTCCTGCTCCTTGGATGCTGCCTGACCTGCTGCGCTTTTCCAGCAACACATTTTTCAGCTCTAATCTCCAGCATTTGCAGTCCTCACTTTCTCCTCAGGGAAAAGACTGCCTATTTATCCTATTCATGTCCCTCATAATTTTGTAAACTTCTATAAGAGATGGAAATGTGTTGCTGGAAAAGCGCAGCAGGTCAGGCAGCATCTAGGGAACAGGAGAATCGACGTTTCGGGCATTAGCCCTTCTTCAGGAATGAGGAAAGTTGGTCCAGCAGGCTAAGATAAAAGATAGGGAGGAGGGACTTGGGGGAGGGGCGTCGGAAATGTGATAGGTGGAAAGAGGTCAAGGTGAGGGTGATAGGTCAGACTGGGGTGGGGGCGGAGAGGTCGGGAAGAAGATTGCAGGTTAGGAAGGCGGTGCTGAATTTGATGGATTTGACTGAGACAGGCTGGGGGGAGGGGAAATGAGGAAACTGGTGAAAGGGCTAATGCCCGAAACGTCGATTCTCCTGTTCCCTAGATGCTGCCTGACCTGCTGCGCTTTTCCAGCAACACATTTCCATCTCTGATCTCCAGCATCTGCAGACCTCACTTTCTCCTAAACTTCTATAAGGTCACCTCTCAGCCTCCGACGCTCTAGGGAAAACAGCCCCAGCCTCTTCAACCTCTCCCTACAGCTCAAATCCTCCAACCCTGGCAACATCCTTGTAAATCTTTTCCGAACCCTTTAAAGTTTCACATCTTTCCAACAGGAAGGAGACTAGAATTGCATGCAATATTCCAACAGTGACCTAACCAATGTCCTGTACAGCTGCAATATGACCTCCCAGTACTCAATACTCTGACCAATAAAAGAAAGCCTTCTTCACTATCCTATCTACCTGCAACTCCACTTTCAAGGAGCTATGAACCTGCACTCCAAGGTCTCTTTGTTCAGCAACAGTCCCTAGAACCTTACCATTGAGTGTATAAGTCCTGCTAAGATTTGCTTTCCCAAAATGCAGCATCTCACATTTATCTAAGTTAAATTCCATCTGCCACTCCTCAGCCCATTGGCCCATCTGATCAAGATCCTGTTGTAATCTGAGGTAACCTTCTTCGCTAGGAAAAAGTGAGGACTGCAGATGCTGGAGATCAGAGCTGAAAAATGTGTTGCTGGAAAAGCGCAGCAGGTCAGGCAGTATCCAAGGAGCAGGAGAATCGACGTTTCGGGCATAAGCCCTCTTTCAGGAGGCTTATGCCCGAAACGTCGATTCTCCTGCTCCTTGGATGCTGCCTGACCTGCTGCGCTAACCTTCTTCGCTGTCCACTACACCTCCAATTTTGGTGTCAACAGCAAGCTTACTAACTATACTTCTTATGCTGACATTCAAATCATTTTTATAAATTATGAAAAGTAGTGGACCCGTCACCAATTCTTGTGGCACTCCACTGGTCACAGGCCTCCAGTCTGAAAAACAACCCTTCACCACCACCCTCTGTCTTCTACTTTTGAGCCAGTTCTGTATCCAAATGGGTAGTTCTCCCTGTATTCCATGAGATCTAACCTTGCTAATCAGTCTCCCCCATGGGGAGCCTTGTCGAACTCCTTACTGAAGTCAATACATACAGATCACATCTACTGCTCTGCCCTCATCAATCCTCTTTGTTACTTCTTCAAAAAACTCAATCAAGTTGTGAAACATGATTTCCCATGCACAAAGCTATGTTGACTATCCCTAATCAGTCCTTGCTTTTCCAAATACTTGTACATCCTGTCCCTCGGGATTCCCTCCAACAACTTGCCCACCACCGAAATCAGTCTCACCGGTTTATATTTCCCTAGCTTGTTCTTACTACCTTTCTTAAACAGTTGCACCACGTTAGCCAACCTCCAGTCTTCCGGCACCTCACCTGTGACTATCGATGATACAAATATCGGAGTAAGAGATCCAGCAATCACTTCCCCAGCTTCCCACAGAGTTCTAGGGTACACCTGATCAGCTCCTGGGGATTTATTCACTTTTATGTATTTCAAGACATCCAGCACTTCCTCCTCTGTAATATGGACATTTTTCAAGACGTCACCATCTATTTCCCTACATTCTATATCTTCCATGTCCTTTTCCACAGTAAATACTGATGCAAAATACTCATTTAGTATCTGCCCCATCTTCTGCAGATCCTCACAAAGGCCACCTTGCTGATCTTTGAGAGGCCCTATTCTCTCCCTGGTTATCCTTTTGTCCTTAATGTATTTGTGAAAATCCTTTGGATTCTTCTTAACTCTTTTTGCCAAAGCTATCTTATGTCCCCTTTTTGTCCTCCTGATTTCTCTCTTAAGTATACTCCTACTGCTTTTATACACTTCTAAGGATTCATTTGATCTATCTTGTCTATACCTAACATATGTTTCCTTCTTTTTCTTAACCAGACCCTCAATTTCTTTAGTCATTCAGCATTCCCTATACCTACCAGCCTTCCCTTTCACCCTAACAGGAATATACTTTCTCTGGATTCTTGTTATCTCATTTCTGAAGGCTTCCCATTTCCCAGCCGTCCCTTTATCTGTGAACATATGCGCCCAATCAGCTTTTGAAAGTTCTTGCCTAATGCTGTCAAAATTGGCCTTCCTGCAATTTAGAATTTCAACTTTTAGATACAGTCTATCCTTTTCCATCACTATTTTAAAACTAATTGAATTATGGTCACTGGCCCCAAAGTGCTCCCCCACTGACACCTCAGTCACCTGCCCTGACATATTTCCTAAGAGTAGGTCGAGTTTTGCACCTTGGAGAAAGTGAGGACTGGAAATGCTGGGGACCAGAGTTGAAAAATGTGGTGCTGGAAAAACACAGCAGGCCAGGCAGCATCCGAGGAGCAGGAGAATCGACATTTCGGGCATAAGCCCTTCTTCAAGCTCCTCAGATGCTGCCTGGCCTGCTGTGTTTTTCCAGTACCACATTTTTCAACTCAGATTTTGCACCTTCTCTAGTAGGTACATCCACATACTGAATCAGAACATTTTCTTGTCGACACTTAACAAGTTCCTCTCCATTTGAACCCTTCACACTATGGCAGTCCCAGTCTATGTTTGGAAAGTTAAAATCCCTTACCATTACCACTCTATTATTCTTGCAGATAACTGAGATCTCCTTACAAGTTTGTTTCTCAATTTCCCTCTGACTGTTAGGGGGTTTATAATACAATCCCAATAAGGTGATCATCCCTTTCTTATTTCTTAGTTCCAACCAAATAACTTCCCTCAATGTATTTATGGGAATATCCTCCCTAAGTACAGCTGTAATGCTATCCCTTATCAAAATGCCACTCCCCCTCCTCTCTTGTCTCCCTTTCTGTCCTTCCTGTAGCATTAGTATCCTGGAACATGAAGCTGCCAGTCCTGCACATCCCTTAGCCATGTTTCTCTAATTGATATGATATCCCAGTCCCATGTTGCTAACCATGCCCTGAGTTCATCTGCGTTCCCTGTTAGGCTTCTTGCATTGAAATAAATGCAGTTTAATTTATCAGTCCTACCTTTTTTCTGCTTTGTCCCTGCCTGCCCTAACTGTTTGACTCGCCTTTGTTCTCAACTGTGCCCCCCCACCTGACTAGTTTAAATCCTCCCAAGCAGCTCTAGCAAATCTCCCTGCCAGTAGTTTAGTCCCCTTCCAATTTAGATGCAATCTGTCCTTCGTGAACAGGTCACTTCTACCCCAAAACAGCTTCCAAAGATCCAAAACTATCAATCCTTCTCCCGTACACTAGCTCCTCAGCAACTCATTCATCTGCTCTATCCTCCTATTCCTGCCTCAATAGCTCATAGCACTGGGAGTAATCCAGATATTACTACTTTCAAGGACCTCCTTTTTAAATTCCTGCCTAACTTTCTGTAATCTCCCTTCAGAATCTCAATCTTTTCCCTTTCAATGTCATTGGTTCCAATATGTACAATGACCTCCTGCTTGTCCCTCTCCCCCTTGAGAACATTCTGCACCCTTTCTGGGACATCCTTGATCCTGGTACCAGGGAAGCAACACACCATTCTGATTTTTTGCTGCTGGCCACAGAAATGTCTATCTGTACTAGAGAGTCCCCCAACACAATCGATTGCTTGGAAACCGATGTACCTCTTGTTACATTAAAGCCAGTCCCAATACCAGAAACTTGGCTGTTTGTGCTACATACCCCTGAGTGTCCATCACCCCCTACATTTTCCAAAACAGCATACTTGTTTGAAATGTGGATAGCACAGAGAACTCCTGCACTATCTGCCTACCTCTTTTACCTTCCCTGGAATTAACCCATCTATGTGACTGTATCTGAGACTTTTCCCCCTTCTTATAACTGCTATCCATCACATTCCCTTGCTCTTGTGAATTCCTCATTGTCTCTAACTGCCTCTCCAACTAATCCATTCGACCTGATAGGATTTGCAACTAACTGCATTTATTGCAGATATAATCCTCAGTAATACGTAAACTCTCCCTAAACTCCCACATCCAACAAGAAGAGCATATCACTCTACTAAGGGCCATTTTGCTTCTTTCAATCTACAGACCCAGGAAATACCAATGTCTTATTCCTCTACAAAACGCTGCTCCAGGTTAAATGAATACTTATGGCTTGTATTTTAAGTTTAATCAAGAGACATAGCTCAATAAACATATAATCAAGAAAGAACCCACCCTACTCACTACTGCAAACTTGTTTTAAGGCCGCACTTAAAATCCACTTATTTGTTTCTGCGCTGTGACCTTTCCCAAACAGGTTCCTCCAAGATCAGTTGTGAATTTCACTGTTTTTTTAATTTTCCAAGATGCACTCCGATGTCCAGCGATACATGAATTCAACAACAAAGGCAGTAACTGCTAACGCTGTCAGTTAGCAATGTGAGTTTCTTTCTCTCTCCTGCACTGACCTCACCATGTGCTTCCTTTGTCTGTTCTTCTCCCTTTTAAAACTGCTGTTGGTTTGAGTTATTTTTTTCTCTGAACTTCAAAAACAATGCAATAGCATATAATATAGTAATTGCTGCTACTTGAATTCAAGGAAATCACTTCCAGTCTCCAGTTCGTCTACCTTGGATTCCAGTAGGTGCAGTTTTTTTTGTCTCTAAAGGAAAATAAAACTACAGTTGTAAAATCTGGCAAATTCTTGTGTGAAGCTCATGGAATGTTGTACCAGTAAAGTATCAGTGAAACTCTAAATAGGAAGAAATTTGTTTTTTTTAATATAAAACAAAGGGGTTACCTCTGACCCACCTCAGCAGAAAACTACCTCTTGCAGACTTGGGTCAGATTCAGATCAGAAAAAAGGAGGTAGAACATTAATTAGTGATGTAGTCAATGATTGATAAAGACAATGGAATGAAGATTAAGAAACATCCAGCAAAGGAAATTGGTGTGTTTAAGCCGTTTATACTTCAATACAAAGAGTATTATAAAGAAAGCAGATAAACTAGTGGCACATATATACATGGCAGCACAGTGTTGTTGCTAAAACAGATAGCTGGCTAAAGGAGAGACAGAATTGGCAATTTAATATAGACTTTTCAGAAAGGATAGAATGGGTGACAGAAAAGGAGTTATGGGTATCAGTGTTAGTTAAAGAATCAATTACAGTTGTGAGAATGGATGGCATACTAAATAGGCTTTATAGATTGGGTTTAGGAATCAAAACGGGGCAATCGTGCTACTAGGAGTCTCTCAACGATAGACTCTCAAACAGCGAGAGGGAGATAGAAGAAATATACGTAGACAAATTTCTGCCTGTAGGAATAAGAGGGCAATAATAGGATAAAAAGGGGTAAAAACAATGACTGCAGATGCTGGAAACCAGATTCTGGATCAGTGGTGCTGGAAGAGCACAGCAATTCAGGCAGCATCCGAGGACAGGCAAAATCGATGTTTCGGGCAAAAGCCCTTCATCAGGAATAAAGGCAGAGAGACTGAAGCGTGGAGAGATAAGCTAGAGGAGGGTGCGGGTGGGGATAGAGTAGCATAGAGTACAATAGGTCAGTGGGGAAGGAGATGAAGGTGATAGGTCAGGGAGGAGAGGGTGGAGTGGATAGGTGGAAAAGGAGCTGGGCAGGTCGGACAAGTCCGGACAAGTCAGGGGATCGTGTTGCTGGAGGTTAGAAACTAGGATGAGGTGGGGGAAGGGGAAATGAGGAAACTGTTGAAATCCATATTGATGCCCTGGGGTTGAAGTGTTCCGAGGCGGAAGATGAGGCGTTCTTCTTTCATGCGTCTGGTGGTGAGGGAGCGGCGGTGGAGGAGGCCCAGCACCTCCATGTCCTCGGCAGAGTGGGAGGGGGAGTTGAAATGTTGAGCCACGGGGCGATTTGGTTGATTGGTGTGGGTGTCTCGGAGATGTTCCCTAAAGCGCTCTGTTAGGAGGCGCCCAGTCTCCCCAATGTAGAGGAGACCGCATCGGGAGCAACGGATACAATAAATGATATTAGTGGATGTGCAGGTAAAACTTTGATGGATGTGGAAGGCTCCTTTAGAGCCTTAGATGGAGGTGAGGGAGGAGGTGTGGGCACAAGTTTTACAGTTCCTGCGGTGGCAGGGGAAAGTGCCAGGATGGGAGGGTGGGTCGTAGGGGGGCGTGGACCTGACCAGGTAGTCACGGAGGGAACGGTCTTTGTGGAAGGCGGAGAGGGGTGGGGAGGGAAATATATCCCTGGTGGTGGGGTCTGTTTGGAGGTGGCGGAAATGTCGGCGGATGATTTGGTTTATGAGAAGGTTGGTAGGGTGGAAGGTGAGCACCAGGGGCGTTCTGTCCTTGTTGCGGTTGGAGGGGTTGGGTCTGAGGGCGGAGGTGCGGGATGTGGACGAGATGCGTTGGAGGGCATCTTTAACCACGTGGGAAGGGAAATTGCGGTCTCTAAAGAAGGAGGCCATCTGGTGTGTTCTATGGTGGAACTGCTCCTCCTGGGAGCAGATACGGCGGAGGCGAAGGAATTGGGAATAGACAAGCGGCACAGTGGCTCAGTGATTAGCACTGCCACCTCACAGCGCCAGGGACCCAGATTCAATTCCAGCCTTGCGTGACTATGTGGAGTTTGTACATTCTCCCCATGTCTGCATGGGTTTCCCCAAGATTTCCTCCAACAGTCCAAAGGATGCACAGTTTAGGTGGATTTGCCATTCTAAAATTGTCTATGGTGTCCAGGGGTATATAGACTAGGGTGATTAGTCAGGGAAATGCAGGGTTACAGGCATAGTGTAGAGGGTGGGTATGGGTGGGATATTCTTTGGAAGGGTTGGTGTGGACTTAGCCCACTTCTGTACTGTAAGGATTTGATTATTCTACTTTAACTATCCCAATATGAACTGGGTTTCAAAAAATATAAGGGGCATTAAGGGTGAAAAAGTCATGTACTCAATCCAGGATTTTTTTTTAACAATATGTGACAAGCCCAAATGGAGGAAATGCCATTCTTTATCTATTTTGGGAAATGAAGAAAGGCCAGTGAGTAAAGTGATAGTGGGTGACCATATTGGTTAGATTTAGTATTATTATGGAAAATTACAAAGATAAATCAGAAGTAAAAATTTTTAACTGAGGGAAGGCAAATTTTATAAAATATGACTCTATGAGAAGGATTTGGCTGAGGTGGACTGGACAGAACTGTTGAAGGCTAAGTCAGTAGTAAGCCAGTGGGAGACATCAGAAAGTCAGATCCTTGGGTCAAAGCAGACATGTCCTCTCCAAAAATAAGGAAGATACTGTCAAATCTATACCCCCATCATTGTCTAGGAAAATGCAGGGATGATTAAACCTAAAAACAGAGCTTATGATAGTCACAAAAAAACTCATTACCACAGATAGCCTAGAAGAGTACAGAAAGTACAGTGATCAAGTAAAAACATGAAATAAGGAAATCAAAGAGAGGGCATGAAAAATATTAGCAAGCAAGATGAATGAAAACCCAAAGACATTTTACCATTTTATAAACTAAAAGGATAGGTAAGAAAAAAAGTGGGACCTATCAAAGATGAAGAAGGGAACTTGTGTGAAGATGCGGAGAATATGGGAAGCCTGGCTAGTCAGCACTTGGAATACTATGTGCAGTTTTAGTCTTCTTGCCTCAGGAAAGATATGATTGCTGTAGAGGAAGTGGAACAAAGGTTCACCCGACCTGTTCCCAGGATGATACGACTGTCTTGTGAAGAGACATGGGCAAACTGGCCCTGTATTCTCTGCAGTTTCAAAGAATGAAAGGCAATCTAATTGAAACCTAGAAAATATTTAAAAGGATATACAGGGTAGATGCAAATGAGATTTCTCCTTGGATGGTGAGTTTAGAGCATGGGGCACAATTTAAAAATAAGGGGATGTATTTAGAATTAAGATAAGGAAACTTTTTTTACTCAGAGGATTGTGAATCTTTGGAATTCTCGACCTCATAGGGCTGTGGAAGCTCAGTCTTTGAGGATATTTAAAGTAGAAGTTGTGAAAGTGGAGATGGAGCCTAAAGAGAGAGAGAGAGAGAAAAATATGAAAGGGGAGACTATGGATAGCAAGCTAGGACAGAAGAAAAGCTAAATAAGTGATAATAAAAGTTAAGAGTATGGAATCACAGAATCCCTACAGTGTGGAAAGAGGCCATTCTGCCCAGCAAGTCCACACTGACCCTCTGAAGAGCATCCCACTCAGACCTTGTCCCCTACCCGCGTAACCCTGCATTTCCCATGGCTAATTCACCTTAACCTGCTCATCACTAGACACTACAGACAATTTAGCATGGTCAATCCTGCACTTTTGGACATTGGGAGTACATCAGAACAGCCAGTGAAAAATCATTCAGACACAGAGAACATGCAAACTCCACAAGGCTGGAATCAAACCCGGGCCCCTGAAGTTGTGAGGCAATAATGCTAATCACTGTGCCGCTATACTGCCCAAAGTAGGAGTAGGAGAAAATGTGTGAGCTGTAATGAATGCAATCTGTGTAATGTGATAACAGGCGTAGGACTTCCTGCAAATGGGTTACTGTGCTAAAAGCACAGGATTGGGTGTGGTGTGGGTAAAAACATGGGAGACTAGAATCAGGCTCTAAATTTAGTGAACTTCATGTTGAGTACTAGAGGCTCAAGAATCCCCAAGCAGAAAATTAGACTTTGTTCCTTAAGCTTGCACTGAGACTCACTGGAATACTGCAGCAGATCTGCACCAGAAACATTGGCCAGGGAGCATGGCGGTGTGTTGAAGTGGCAAGCAACTGGAGGCACAAGGTCATTTTTGCAGATAGAATGTAGGAATTTTGCAAAGCAGTCACCTGCTTCATCTCCCCACTCTACAGGAGACAACATTGTGAACAGTGAATGCAGAAGATTAGATTGAATAAAGTACAGGTAAATTGCTGTTTCACCTGGGAGGTATGTCTAGGGCACTGTATTTTGAGGAGATGGGAGGTCAAAAGGCAGGTAAAGCACTTCTGCGATTGTCTGAGATGTTGGGAATGGAGGAGTAGACCAGTGTGTCCCAGAGTGAACAGTCTCTGCAAGGGAGAATACTGATAAGGGAGGCGATGGATATGGTGGCTTACAGTCGTTTGGATGTGGTGGCTGGTGGGCTGATAAATGAAGACTGGGGACTCTATCATTGTTGTGGGAGAGAAGGGAAGGGAAAGGGTGAGGGCAGAAGTGCAAGAGATGGGTCAAACACAGCTAAGGGCCCTGTCAACCATGGTGGCAGGAATCCTTGGTGAGGAAAAATATGAACATTTCTGAGGCCCATCCCCCTTCACGGAAGGTGAGATCCTAAGAAAAGGTGGGACAGAGATGGAGAAACTGGGAGAATAGGAATTTCTAAGTTTATTTTAAACTGATGTTACCCTCTACTACTCAAATGTATAGCCTTTACATAATTTTTCGGATTACTGTAAAAAGTTTTTGAAATAAAATGGGAAACTGACTATTTTTATTGTGTCCGAGTTTGCCTTGACCCACCCCCGGGTTACCTAGGTAGCATCTAGGGGATTTATTCCTGAGAACATTATTAACTGTAACGAAGTTTAACAGAAAATGAGCAGAACAAAGGGTTCTCTGAGGCTCCTGCAGTCTGTTAGAGAGGTAATTCAAACATTCAATCAGGTGGAAAAAAACACAAGCAGATTATAAATTAATATGGCAATTAGTGTGAAGCAACAGACAAGCAGAATAAATGGAAAGTACACATTTAATAAGTTGATGCTGAATTTTTAACGCAACATCTTCTTGCTCCTGAAGCAACTACCAGAGGGAAGAAAGTTGACAACTGTGGGAACCGCGCCTGCGCAACCACATTTCGTTCCCCCCCCAACTACCATGACTGCACTTGCGCACCCAGTCTTCCAACTGCAATGACTGCGCATGAGTCCTTCGCCTCACCACGACTGCGCCTGCGCATCCGCCACCGGTCTCACCACTACTATGACTGCGCCTGCGTACCCACTGCCCATCTCTCCGCCACAATGACAGCGCTCCCATTTCGCTCCGCACTGAGTCGGCGCGAGGAGCCGGGAGGTAGCGCGAGAGGAAGCAGCAGAAGTGGCGCGTGCGGAGCGGCGTTGGTTCCGGCGTTTCAAAACGAACCGACATCAATCAAAACATGAGTCCAGGAGCTGGCAAGGAACCGAGAGCGAGTCATGTCCAGAAAGGGATCAAGGCCATTCTGCTGGGGCCACCCGGGGCAGGGAAAGGCACACAGGTGAGGGGAATTGTGTCGACTGAGGGACGAGGGGGTCAAGGCATTGGGGAAACAAAAAACGCAGAGCCTGATGAAAAGAAAGGGTTAGGGAGATGTGGAGGGAGGAATGGCTGCAGAGTGAAAAATAGGTCATTAGGCTGAATACCGGAATGATTGATTGAGATCATTTTTCCAAAAAAAAGTAGTTTAATTGTAAAGATTTGTACAGGTATGTTGCATAATGGTTCAAAATTCAGCATATTGAAAGTATATAGTTCTTTCTATATAGCCTATGGCACTTTCAATACAAGAGACATTTGTACATCCCATCGCAATCTACAGCATGAGGCGTTTTACAGTTTCCAGCAGTTATAATCCTTAGGCCTTTCGCCATATTTATGCAAATATAAACTGTCTGCTTTAACATAAATGCAGATTATACAAACAAAATGTTTTTCATAAAGTACTTTTAAGTTAATTAAGTTGATCATATCCCAGTTTCATTGCCAGAATGGTATGTAACTTACATGTTGGTAGAGGAGGGAGAATGCAGTTCTTCTAGCTCCATCGTGGAACATCCATTCATGTGTATCCTAAATTTTAAATTTGGATAAGAAGGACCCTTTTAATTGATTAGATGGCCCATTTAATATTTTTACAATAATAAAAGCATATTTTTCTACTTCAGATTTCTAAATTACTATATTATTTCCCAATTTTCACTGTAAATTGGGATTCCATTTACTAAAATGGCCTTCATGAAAAATTTTTTTGTAGTGTTCAAGCATTCAATAAAGTTCTTAAATTATAGGATTCCTGAATCTTAGATTGAAACTTATGTAGGCAAATTTAAGATTTGTAAAGTTAAAGTTTAAAAAGTAAAATCTTTTAAGCTAAAGTGAGATCTGACCAACTTAATTGCATCATGGTACTTTAAAAATTATGTCTGTATCAATCTGAATTTATGCTAGTCAGAAAGGACAATTTATGTTTTTATGCTTGATGAGGAAAGGCCCAAGGATTTTGACTACTGAAAAATGAATTGTTTTTTCATCAGCCACACCTAGATTGGCTAAATCTTCCTTTTTTGAACATGTGGAGGCATCTCGAACTTGGGCACATAGTTACAGAATAAGTGAACACTCATTTTTAAACGGAACTATGAAGGACTTTCTTCTCCCAAAGGGTGGTGAATGTTTAGAATTCTCAATGCCAACACTAGATGTTAGCCTGAAATGTTGTGGAGTTGGATCATTGAAGAGGAGGTAGATTTTGAAATATCAGGGAATTGACAGCTATGCTAAACTCGATAAAATGTGGCGCTGCTGCCCGAAATATTGACTCTCCTCCTCGAATGCTGCCTGATCTGCTGTGCTTTTCTCCAGTGCCATATTTTATCGACTCCAGCATCTGCAGTCTTCACTATCTCCTAGCTATGCTGAGCTAGCGTGAAAGAGAAGTTGAGGCCTGGAGCCATGGTCTTGTTGAATGGTGGATGCATGTTTGAGAAATTTCTATTTCTATTATTCTTAGACGAATAAGGGCCTCACTTGGGCACCAGGTGGGCAATCCATATGCCACTGTCCAGCAGCTGGTAGATGTGAGGATGGTGAAAATATATTGGTATGCCACCTGTTTCCTTCCTATGTCATTTTACCATCCATCCTACCTCCCAAGCTACTTTCAGAGGGCTAGTTTAAAATATTAGCCTACAGTTTTCATTGGAGCATCCATGCAATACATGCAGCTTCCTCTTTACAAGACTGAGGCTGGATATGGTTTGGAGCATGTGACTGCCCTGAAAGACCCCAAATTTCATGAGAAATTCACTTGAGGATATCCAATCAGAAAAAATTTTAATCCCAAAGATAGAATGGAAGGCAATGGTGAGACAACTGAGACAAAGAATTCCTTGCAAATGAATTTGTAATCTAAAAAGCTGTAACTTCAGGAGCTATCATACTGTGGTGGGGGAACACAGAAATCTTACTGTAATTAATACTGTAAATTGTCAAGTTTAAATCTGAGATCCAAGATGCTGTGAATAAGATTGTAAGTGCCTGATTAAAATAACGCAACTTTGTACATATGCATTGGTTAAGCTACAGCTAATGTGTTTCCAATCTGTGGAAGTTGTGCTTAAGCTAATGGGTTTTCACTTGTAGATGTGTCAGTTATTTAAAAAAAAAATCACCTGTCACAGCTAAAATGGGATAAGTGCCCTGATAATCATGTCCCACTGTTCAAGCCATCACAAACGTATAAAATCCCAATGAAGCGACCAAAATTATCAATTTGTCTGACTGCTTTTGTCCTGAGTAGCAATTAACCACATTTCTTCAATAACACAAAAAAATTCATTTATTGTTTACTTAGCAAGAACAGTGAAAAAACATTTTTAATTTATGCAAACTTAAACTGTACTCTTTCAAAAACACAATTACAATTAGGAAACAGAAGGTAGACAGTGTAACACACACTATGGGTAGGAAAAGAATATGGGCAGGGTAAACAAAATTCAAAAGATCAAAAGTCCAGATCACAAAGTGCGTCAGTTATTTTTCTTTTAGTCGTTTTGATATTTGCAATGATGACACACTTGTCAGTTTTCGATTTGTTGGTCACTTGTGGAGGGGGATGGGTAGAGAGAGAGAGAGATTGATGCTTTCTATCTCGAGGTTTCTGAATGTCTCTTCTGCTCTGCTGCTCTTGGCACTAAACAGTATTTTAACACTTTGACGTTCAACCAGACAACTGCTGTCATGTAGAATTCTCCATCATTCACATAACTCTATATGTGAACCTCACCAATTGGGTTTCTGCAGTGCCAAAGTGCTGCAATGACTCTTGTTAAAGTCACAAGTGACATTTTGCTTCCATTTTCATAATATTACCCATTTTCACTACAGCCTCCTCCCACTTGCTGTTGCAACCATCATCCTTTCGCAGCTTCAACTATTTTGATGTTCTCCTGGCTGTCCTCCAATCTTGAGCAAGCCTACTATGCTGCTGTCCTTATCTGAAGTTGCATTAAACCTGCTTCTGACCATGGACTCACATCAACATGTGTTCCAGGAAAGCTTCAGTTTCACATACTTTATCCTTTTGTTCAGATCTCTCCACGGTCTTAACATGTAATCTCTTGCAACCTTGCGTGCTTTCTCAATTTCTTTTGCATCATCACCTTTGCCTGCCTCATCCGAAAACTATGAAGTTCCCAATCAAATATTTCCTGCTTCTCCATCTCTTTCCTTTAAAGAATTCTTAAAACCTAACTCTTTGACAAAGATGTTAGTTACTTGTCTCTGTGTGGCTTGGTGTAAAATATTGATTTGGTATAACAACTGTGAAATGTCAAGAGATATTTTTTGTTATGTAAACGGCACTATATAAATTCAAGTTTTTGATGGACTACAGTTTACATAGATAGCAAGGTTTCTTAGTTGCACAGGTGTTTTCAGGGTCTCTGCATGTTGATTAGTGCCAGAATTTCAGAAGTTGCGACTAGAACTTCAGAGGCCCATGCACGAACTTCGGAGGCCCGTGCAGAAGAGAAAAGATTTAGAGGGAACGTAGCTCAGAGGCATAATGTAATGCATTCAATGTCCTAAATTACTCTGAAGTAATTTTGTGGTGTTTCCTAATTATATATAGAGATACCTTAATTACTCTCTCTTCCTCCTTTAGGCTCAAAGGCTTGCAGACCACTACAATGTCTGTCACTTAGCAACAGGTGACATGCTACGAGCAATGGTGGCATCAGGATCAGAATTAGGTCTGAAGTTGAAGAAGACAATGGATGAGGGCCAACTTGTAAGTGGTGTATAATAAATTGATTAACTTTGTTAACTATACTAAATGCTAATACTTTTAGTTTGTGTTCTAAAATTATGTTTGACTTCTAAATGCAATTTAAACTCGTTTATTTCCTGGTATCAAAGTGGTGACGAAACAGCTTAGTGTAAAACCTTATTAATAAAGACCATAAAGCTCTGTCCTTAATATTTCCTTGACTGAATTAGGTGATTTAGCCAAGGAAGAGATGGACAGTGGAGATGCAGTGGCAAAAATATCTCTGGGCAAAGGCAAAGATAAAAAACTCCCCACAGTTGCTACACCTTATGTTAATTTTATGAGGACTCAGTTGAGCTCATGTGATGTACTCTAAAACTGATTGTCAGTTTTGTTATGCATAGAAAATGATCACCGTTGGGCTGTTGTGGTAGTTGTATCCCTATGAGCTAGGTGGGCCTGGGTTCAAGTCCCTCCTGTTACAGAGCTTTGTCATTACACCTCTCTGAACATGTTGATTATAAAATAGATATTATAAAAATCAAAATAGTCACTGGAATGAGTTACCAAAGGGTGCCTGGCACTCAAGATTAGTTCACAGTATTTCATTCTGTTAATCCATGAGGAGACACTAGGTTGTATTTAAAACAAATCATCTAACGGAAGTATCGTTTTTTAAGTAAAGGAACAAAGCGAACAAATTCTGTATTGTTAAAAGACATAGCAATGTTATTAGATAATATTATACTTTGTAACCACTAGCTATTCAAGTTCCCCTGAGCCCACTGGTTGTGGACGTTCTTGAATATATACCAGTAAACATTCTATGCTCCTCCGCTGCTGCCCAGATGTAGATCAAGTCACAAAAGAGGGGCAGATACCAAATCATTCTTCTACATTGTGAAATGTGCTTAGAGAAGCCAATTTAAATTTTATTGAACCTTTCTTTTTCTGCATGATAGTTTACATTTTCAAGATTTGTGCGTGTGTGTATATTGTATAGTGTGTGTGTGATCTACTGTGTACATTGTGCAAGTCATTTCTGCACACAATCATGTTACATACATTTTGTGTTGCAAATGTCCTTGATAGTTTTTGCTATTTTTCCTTCTTGAAGATTTGGCCATTTTTTTAGTTCATGGAAACAGGACACCTTTCAGTACTGTAACGAAATAAGTATCAATATGTGCAAGTTTTAATACCATTGCAGCACTCTCCCTCCTAATAGAGCCAACTTACAAATAGTTTATCCCAAAATGTTTTATTTTTGTCTTAGCTGTGATAGTCATACTGTCAGTTTTATATCTACCCATTCCAGTTCTCAATTCTCCTGACTGTCAATAAGTATTGGCAATTTTAGATTCATCCAATCGTACTTATTTTTATTTGTAAGCTGCACTATAACTTGTTACGGAGGTTTTGCAATGCAATAGCTTACACCCTATATCTGAGACAGCAGCTTTGTGTTTCAGTCCAACTTCAGGACATGATAGTTGCAGAAGATCAATCAGAAAATGACTGAACAGATTGATCATCAACCAAGTCCTTCCATTGTACCTATGGTATATCATAAGAGCAGGAGAGATTCCAGGACAGCCACATTGATGCAAAGTGGTGCCTCTCAAGCTATAACTTCGGAGTAGCAACCTATTCCAGATGAACAAATGAGCAATGGAAACAAATGTAAGCTTGTGCTTTGTCAACCTCATGGGTTTCTATACGAGGGAAACCTTCCCAGTATAAGTACCTTGTTGTCCTAAGGTACTTGTTATCTATTTATCACTGTTAGGACCTTAGAGTGCAGCTTTTGTGACACTAGGCAAGTGTACTATAATACTGCAGTTCAATTGACATTAACTCCATTCTATTACTGTACATATTTTTCAACAACAAAATTTTTCAACAACATAGTTAATTACTCGAAGATTTTTTTTGAAAAGTTCAAAATACCATTTTATGTCTCCCTTCTATATACATTATCTACCTCTCTAGTTAGGGAAATCAGTGTGTGCACTTTTTAAGTATCTTTTTTGATTAAACGTTTGTGGTTGGGAAATTGTGGCAATCATGCTTTCTTTTAATCCCAAAGTTAAGATACTTTCTTCAACAGCTCTCCATTTTAGCTTATGGAATGTTAGAAGGCACTAGAGCTTATTTTATAAAGTTTCATGTCTGTAATTAATTCTTGGTTATTTGTCCAGGTCAGTGATGAGATGGTGGTTGAACTGATTGATAAAAACTTGGACAGTGCAGCCTGCAAAAATGGATTTCTGTTGGACGGATTCCCTCGCACTGTGAATCAGGCACAGATGGTAGGTTAAGCTTTATTAAAATTGTTTGACAGAGTGGAACATGGCCTTGTAGCATCATCAAAAAGCACTGCAATAAAGATATCCAGTTAAATTTGATTCAACTTGACGGTTTTATGAGAAATGTGCAGAGATTTAGTTTATTGCTGTCTTCTTATTTTGAGTTAATGTTGCTTTAGTTCCAAAGAATGTAGGAAATACAACTAAAATTCTTACAAAAAATATAATTAAGAGTTTAAAAATAAATTTATTTCAAGTGAAAGAGGATAATCCAGGAAAGAGTAGGGCCCATTAGTGACCAAGATGGGCAATCTGTGCTTGGAGCCAGAGGACATTGGTAGGGTGTTAAATGAGTAGTTCACATCGGTCTTCACTCTGCAGGAGGAGGATAGGGAAGCAAAATTTAGGAAGAGGAGCTAAGATTTTTGAGCACTTTGTCATAGGGCGTAAGGAGGTATTGGAGTTTTGCTGGCTTTAAGGTTGACAAATCCCCAAGTCCGGATGAGTTGTATCCCAGCTGCTTTGGGAGACAAGGGAAGAAATTGCAGGGGTTCTGAGCTGAATTTTTAATTCCCGTATGGCCACAGAGGAGATAACACAGAAGTAAAGAGCAGCTAATATAGTTTCACTTTTCAAGAAGGGTGGTAGAGATAAACCAGGGAATTACAGATGAGTGAGTCATAGATCAGTAGAAGGGAAATTATTGGAGAATTAATCTCCACTTGGAAAGGCAGGGTTTGATCAGGTATAGCCAGCAATCCTTTCTGAGAGAGAGGTTGTGTGTCACATATTTTATTGAATTTTTAGAGATGACTAGTTGTGTAGATGAAGGTATACAGTTGATGTAATTTTTATGGGTTTTAACAGAGCTTTTGATGAGGTCCGACATGGAAGAGTGATAAGAAGGGGTCCACGGTAATTTGGCATGTTGGATCCAAAATTGGCTTAGTGGTAGAAGACAGAGGGTGATGGTAGAAGGCTGTTTGTATGACTGGAGGCTCTTGTCCAGTGGTGTACTGTTACGACACGGGGTAAACTCTCCTGCTTAATTTAAAACCAGCAACATAGAAAAGAGATATCCCATGCAGTAATCTGTGAAAATTCGAGTGGCCAAGAACTATGTAAAGTAAAAATTAACAACTTTATTTCTTAAAGTATATCAGAGAATGATTAACTAACCACTATTTACAATTTCTTTCTCAAACTTATCGTTTACCTTCCCTTCTATAATTCTAATCTAATAAAACTCCCAATTAAGATTGACAAAACAGCACTTATCTCAAAACCAGGTAGCTGTAGGTTCTTGTCTTTGGATCTTCCTGTATCATCTTTTCTCCTTGGTAGGAATTTCTGTGTCACAGGTTACTGATTGAAAAGGTACTTTTAAGAGATTTTTTTCAAGCAGTCTGCTACATGCTAGGACTTGGCAGTTCTCCTCTCAACTGTTTTTTCCACAGTCTTATACCCCAGAGCATCGGATTGTGTCATTGGCTTTTAAGATTGTCAATGTACTCAGTTTAAACTTTATTGGAAATTGGTATTTTTTCGGGGTATAATTTAAACTGATTAGCTGAATTCAAATTTGTTTTTGTCTCCAGCATTGAACTAATAGAGTTGTTCGAATCAGTGTTACATTGTTGTGTTATTGAGAGCGCTTGGTTCTGTGTCCGGTAGTTTTGCTGCTTTTAACTCTCTTAAAGGTACACTCCTATCTTCACAACAGTACCACAGGGATCATTGCTGTACCCCTGCAGGGGCATGATAAGTAAGTTTGCGGATGACGTAAAGTTTGGCTGGGTGTTTGACTGTGAGGAGGAAAATATTAGGTTACAGAAGGATGTAGAGAGATTGGGCAGATCGGTGGCATATTGAATTTAACCCGGACAACTTTGGAAGATGTAACAGGAAAACTCTCAATGAATAATAGGATAGTAGAATGCTTAGAGGAATCTTCGTTGCTTGTCCGAAGATCCTTAAAGGCAGCAGTTCTAGTTGAGGAAACATGGGACACTTGCCTTTATCAGTTGGGCATAGATTATAAGAGCAGGAAGGTTATCTTGGAGCTGTGTAAGATTTTGTCTCAACTGTAGTACTGTTGGCAGTCCAGCCACAGCACTATAGGAAGAATGTAATTGTACTGGAAGGGGTGCAAAGGAGGTTCACCAGGATTGCCTGGGTTTTAGCAGTTTAGCTATGAAGAGAGACTTGGACAATCTTGGGTTGCTTTCTTTGAAGCAGATAAGACTGAGAGGAGACCTGATTAAGGTGTTTAAAATTGTGGGTCATGGACAGGGTGGATCGATAGCTGCTGTTTCCCTTCCGTGAAGGATCACAAACAAGCATAATTTTAGACTGAAAGGCAGGTGATTTAAAGTGGACTTGAAGGGGCACAAAATATCCACCCAGAGGATGGTGGGAATCTGGAATGTAGTGCCTGAGAGGGTAGTTGAGGCAGGCAAAAAAAATCTTGGATGAGCATGTGAAATATCATAACATTTCAAGGCTATGGGCCAAATGCTGGGAAGTGGCAGTGTAGGTTGAGGGTAGCTTTTTATTGAAGCAGACTCAATGGGCTAAAGGGTCTCTTCCACAATGCATGATTCTCTGATAATAGTGTAGGCAACTATTTTATATATAAGATTTTTTTTGGAGTGAAATTAATTGATTTGGTCACTGTTAACAATCTGGATTTTCAGTATCTTTCTCAAAACTTGGAGCTTATTTAAACATTTTTGAGAAGAAATTTATTTTCAATAGGCTACATATTAGGAAATATAATGTAGCAGTTGAAATCTAGTTCTAACTGGACAGTGCAAACAGCTACCCACAGTTAATCTTGATATCTTTGCACCCAGTGTTTACAAGCATTATCTTCCAATGAGTTTAAAATTGTAGGATGCTAATTTGTATGGGAGAAACAGTCACCATTTGAACAAACTTATTACATTGATAGATAAAATTCATCAATGGACATGTGTACTCAATGAAGGGAGTGTCACATAGAGTAAAAAAAACCCTGCAATATATAAGAAGTTGAAATCATTTTCTTATGGTTAGATTACTTAGTGTGGAAACACGCCCTTCGGCCCAACAAGTCCACACGGATCTGCCGAAGCGTATCCCAACCAGACCCATTCCCCTACGTTTACCCCTTCACCTAACGCTACAGGCAATTTAGCATGGCCAATTCACCTAACCTGCACATTTTTGGAGGAAAAACACGCAGACACTGGGAGAATGTGCAAACTCCACACACAGTCGCCTGAGGCGGGAATTGAACCCGGGTCTTTGGTGCTGCGAGGCAGCAGTGCTAGCCACTGTGCTACCGTGCCACCGTGTGGGAGTGGTAGTTTGAGTATCTAAAATGCTGATGCATAATGAATCATTGATGATAAATCCAAGAAGGCATTTGCCAATTTACAAAGCACAATAATTTAAGGGATTGTTTTGTTAATTGATGACTATTGTGAATGGGGTTTAATGGTAACATACATAACTCTAGGGTTTGGATTATTTAGTGAAGAGAAATTAAGAAAATAAGGCTATGGCCCCTTAACGTATTAAATGAGTTAGTGTTAAATCTAATATTTGAACATTAGTGAACATTAATTAATAGATTGATTTATTATATAGATAGTTTTTGGAAAAACATGTTAGAAAAATCAGACTGGTTCCAACTATTTGCAGATGTCATTCTATTCAGCACCTCAAATGAATTTCATAGTCCATATTCCTTTCATCACGAAGACTGTTTATTGCCATCTCTGTCATGCCATCTATCTCCTACCCAACCTCACCTGTCACTGAAACCCAAGCGACCTTGTCACCTCCAGTTTTGACTGTTCCACTGCTCTCCTGGTTCCTAGTGCATTGATCCCATCTCTTCAGCTCGCTGTTGGCTACCATGACTTTAACCATCTAGGCTTCACATCCTTTAATTTACATTCTGGACCTTCTGTCTTTTCACCAACCAATTTTCCTTTTCTGGGAAAAAGAAATGGTTTTGGTCACTCCTCCTGAAATCCTTTGGTTGTTATACTCTGATTGCATCTCTATGAAATGCTTTTGGACATTTCCCTACATTAAAGGTACTATATAAACTTTAGTTGTTGTGCAAACTTTGTACCGTACCCATGCTTCAGACTGTACAATGTGGGTTTGCCCTATGTGGGTTGGTTTGTAACAAAGTACTGAAATAACAAAGCATGCTTATTACAACAGAAAGTGATGAAGCACATTAGGCATTAATTAGGTATTAATCAATTTGTTTCCAATTTATTGGCTTGTATTATAGTATAATTATATTTACCTGTTATGGCATTTTGTTTATTGATTATGCATCAACTGAATTGATTATGGTTGTCCTAATTTTTACTGGAATTGTCTGAGTTCATCTACTTGAATTGTCTTAAGTGTTTTGGGAGGTGGCTGGGGGGGTGGGAGGGGAATGAGGAGAATGGTGGAGTGCAGTAGTGGCAATGCCCTAGTAGTGTTATCATTGGACTGTTAATCCAGAGACCCTGGTAATGTTCTGGGGATCCAGGTTTGAATCCTACCGTTGCAGATGGTGGAATTTAAATTCAATGAAAAATCTGGAATTAAGAGTTTAATCATGACCATGAATCCATGAACCCATCTAGATTACCAACGCCATTTAGGGAGGGAAACTGCCATCCTTACCTGGTCTGGCGTATGTGTGACGACACCCACAGCAATGTGGTTCACTCTTAACTATCCTCTGGGATGGGCACTAAATACTGGCCTAGCCAGTGGCACTCTCTTCCTGTGAATAATGTTTTTAAAAAAGTCACCTAAATGATCTACTGATGAATGGATGTCAGACGATTCCTCACAGTAAATAGAAAATTAATAGAAGTTGGGAAGGGAGTAAACATCTTATTCCAGGACTACCATCATAGAAGTCATTTGTGTTGTATTCATTCAGATTGAGGTCTGGTGGAGAGTCAGTAGCCAGTAGGTGGAATATTAATTAACAGATTTTAAGTAGTGTTTTTGTACTGTCTGTCTTTTAAACTATGACATTGGCATGTTAACTTTTGCAATATTTGAATATACTTTGCTCTTCTCATAGTTTGATCAACAATTGGAAAAGCGATCTGAAAAATTGGACTCTGTGGTAGAGCTTAAGATTCAAGATGACTTGCTGATAAGCAGAATCTGTGGCAGGTAATAATTTTTTACTTGTTCATTGACAGGTTTGTTGCGTGATTTGTTTTACTCGATTAGCTGCAATTTGGATGATAGTTGGATTTTCACAATTACTTAACAAATTCAGCAAACACTGTTTTTAACTCTACCCTCTTTTTAGCCTACTGTACAAAGCCAATTCTAGTGTCCCATTTGGGAATGTTAAAGGATCCATTAGTTGCAGCTGTTTCCTTTGCTGACCATGGCTATCACCAGTAGGTCCACCTTATTAAGTTTGCACTACTGTCAGTTCCAAACATTACTCCACAGGATCATAGTGCCTGTCTTTCTCTCTTTATCATGTTATGGCAGACAGTATAGAAGTAAAATTTAGTGGGGAGGAGTGGATTTCATGTGACAAAATTTTGCTTTTGTAAAAAATAAGTTTCTAAGACTAAATTTTAGTCAAAAAATAAGAGTTCAACTTTTACAAAGTTTATACAGAGCAAGGAATTATCATTTGAATGTGTATAAGAATTAGCAACCAGAATTAAGCAGTATATGTGTCCATTAAATTTTTGGGGTGTGTTAATACAAAAAAGCTTAAGATTTTTAAAGGAGCTACCATACTTTATATCTCAATTCAGATCAAGAATGTCTGTCTAATGGATACATGCAGCCTGCATTGAACTTGAATTGAAATAAGAGTCTTTGGTTGATAAAAGTATTACTACTTTGTACCTTATTCAATTTAGCACCCCTGTTCCATTGGAGAACCTAATAGTGTTGAACCGTTTAGCTATGAAGAGAAACTGGATAAGTTTGGGTTGCTTTCTCTGAAGCAGAGAAAACTGAGGGGACCTAATTAAGGTGTATAAGATAGCGGGGCATGGACAGGGTGGATAGAAAGCAGTTGTTCATTAAGCCTACTTAATGTTACCAAACTATTAAATGTAATTTGAGATTAAGTATTTGCTCTCCAGCAAAAAGACTAGTTTTTTAATGAATGTAAAATGCCAAATGCTAACTGTATTGAGTTTTATGAGTAGAATTTTGTTGTGCAACCATTTGTTTTTTCACAGACTGATTCACCAGGCCAGTGGACGCACTTATCATGAATTGTACAACCCACCTAAAGTGCCAATGAAAGATGATGTATGTATCAAAATGGTCATGATTGGTTGTACACTATTCTTAGTATTAGGCAAAATAAATTATACATGAGTTATTTCAAATTATGTATTCTGACGTATAAAAATGTTTCTCAAAATTAAAAATTTTTATGTGCATCTTACTGGTGTAAAATGAGAGTGCAGCAATCTCACAGTCTACAGACTCAGCAGGTCTTCAAAACAAATATGTTCAAATAAAGGAAATAAATTTTCGAGCATTAATGGGTGTAGTTATCTCAGTTGGCTTCTGACTCACTTGCAATTAACAAATTCTTTGTTTGTAGATACAATAAAACTAGTTTAATAGTATCTTTGTGGTTGCCTTCAGGTATCTAATGCTTGGGCTTCTTAAGTGTATATTCATCAGATTAAAATGGGGCTTTGTGTAGGAGTGTACTCATTTTGATGTACCCCTTCAACAGCTTATTCCATTGCTTTGAGAAGCTGTGTAGATATAGAGGTGGGTAGAGGGGCACTTCCCACTCCAAACTCAACAGGCTTAAAATTCAGAATTAGTTTAAAATCCTCTACTTGCAAAACTACATCCACAATGTATGCCCCTAATATAACTTCTTCCAAAGAGATTGGGGACTGTTGCCTGTTCCTGCTTTTATTTTGCGAGGTATTAAGAAAAATAAATCTAAATATCTCAGACTTGTAACCTCTGCCAAAAATTACTTGTGTAAGCTTAGATAATAAAATTCCTTTACTCCAAACATCCTTCCATACAATTCATGGAAGGTTCTTGACAGTTAAATAAATCTTGCATCAGTTTCAGTATTGAAGATCGACTAAGTGTTGCACCTTGTTATTTTTGTACCTGGGTGATGGCAAGTTAAAAGCCTGCATTAAAAAAAATCAGCCCACTGTATTGACTTTTAGCTACTAGCCATGAATTTTCATTTATAACACTGGCTTCATAGTCTGGGTGGAAGGCTGTTTCTGGAAAACCTTTCAGAATGTAAGGACTCAAAAACTTTTTCTATAAATATAGTGGTAACATTATTTCTTTTCAACCCTGGGCAATATTGTGCTGACAAAGTCTCATTTCAATTTGTATGAAGCAAGTTTTCCCTTGTGGGTGTAACTTCTGCAGAGTATGAAAATAACTGATAAAATCAAAAGATTGTAATGGGTGTTCTCTAAACAATCCAGTTCCTTTGTGTATAAATTGGAAGTGACCTGCAATTGACTGCATGAAGGAAGAGATTTTAAAGGCAAACATATGCTTCGATTAATGTCTCCAAATTTTTTCAAGTTTGTATTTTTTACTGGCGTGTAGATTGTGATGGACAAATTGTTGTCTCTCACCCCAAATTGTGTATGCGTGCTACTATATTAGAAGAATTATCTTTGAGTGTTCTGAGATTCATTTTGTGCAATGTGGTTACTACTTAATATATTGTTTGTTTCTATTCGAAGGTAACCGGTGAACCTTTGCTAAAACGTTCAGATGACAATGAAGAAACATTAAAATCTCGTCTTTCTGCTTACCACACCCAAACCAAACCCCTCATTACATATTACCAAAAGAAAGGGCTCCTTACAGCTGTTGATGCCACACAGCCTCCTGATGTTGTTTTTTCTACTATTCTAGCTGCATTCAGTGGAGCTGCATGTAAGGACCTGGTTATGTTTGTTTGATTTGTTTATATGCTGCCAGATTTAATTTAATCTACTGCATTATTTACAGGTAATTTCTAATCTTAAGTTTTATTTTGGGTAATGTGATCATGACAGTTGTTAAGAGGTAATTTGGAAGGATGAAGAAACTCATCCCCTTGACTTTAGCTTTATTATCACTACATTTTCAAAAATATTTAAAAGAAATATCTATCAAAAAGCGCTAAAGATTGCATTTGGTACCTCAGCAAGTCTGGTTGTTGCAGCCTATCATTTTCACTTGTTGCTATTTTAACAAGGTCTCTGATGTTGAAATAGCTTGATTTGCCAGTTGGTCAATTCAGATCCAGTTTTTCTGATTCAAAGCCAGTCTTTCCAAATGAAACTGGTTAATCTGTAATTTCTAGTTGGTGCTTCAACTTCCATAAAAGAATCATAACGTTTAATGCATTCTGAGTTTAAAATGTAGCTAAAATGTAAAAGTGATTTACTATCAAATTTAACAAGCTGTGTTCTCTCTGTGGTCAAATGCAATTGACAACATTGCATTTAGTCTGCATTACACTGTCTAATCTGATTTGACAACATTTGAGTGCACATGTTAAAAAGAAATCATTTTTCAAGTAAGTAGTGGATTGGGAATTCATTTACAGGAATTAATCAATTCAGTGTGTCAGATCGCAAATTGTCTTAAGTTATGGTATCCTCTGCATCTGTCAGTTTGAATTGAAAATGGATCATTCTGGTTTAGTTATTCTAAACGTTAAATTAGAAATTAGTTATTCCTTGGGGGAAATAGTATTTGATACTACATTATTAAATGGAATCATTAATGTTCTGTGAAAAATTCAGCTCAGTAAATTTTAAAATGTATAAAATCAACATCTAAACCTATTAACCTGTCAAAATTATGATGTTTATTTCTGTTGCCTTTTTCTGTTTCCTGTTTGGGTTATCTCAGAGGTCAGAATTTCCCAACAATGAGCTGCCCTCTTTTCTCCTTTGATAACTGGCACTATTCTTTGACTGTTTACAGACTTATAAAATTTATTTCACTTTAAATAACATTTCTGAATGAAAAATCTATCATGCTGCAAACTAATACTCTTTATTTCTGTCAAGGATTTTTACTTTGAATATCTATGCCTATTCCTCAGCACACTGATCTCTTGTTTTTCTGCCCTTAAACATTTTGCTTCTGAGAATTATGGATAACTGGTGGCCTACAAAGTCAGCATAATATACTGATCAGAAAAAATAAACCTTTTTATAGTAACTAAATGAATGAAATGGTGAGTACAACTTACTGCTGAAAATGGGTTTATTTTCGTTTGAAGTGCTAAGAAACAACTATACATTATTAGTTACAAAGTAGATTGCACAGTTGTACAAGGGGGCCTTCGTTCTTCATGTAATGTTGTCTAATGCTATGAAGCAATTGTCCAAAGTAAAATTAATGAAAATTAGGATTACTTCTATTTCAAAAAGCAGTAGGATATCCTTTTCTCATTCTGTGAGGGTCAATGAAAGTGTGTCTAGGATTTAAAATTAGTATTCTACAATTCATCATCATGTATTTTATAATTATGTAGTTGCACCTGAGTTTCTACTGACTAGACTAGCTCTTGATTGTCCCATGGTGTGTTGCTAATGATTGACCTATAGGCCTTTTGATTTGTTTTAAATGTTCTTTCAAAGCCCAGTGAATATTTTCATAGTTGTTTTAAGTTTTGTATTTCTAAGAAAACTTTGAAGTGAATGTAATGGCAGGCCATTTCAGTTTTGTATTGTTTGAGATGCCACTTACTCACATTTCTAATTTGTTTATAATTTGTTTGCACTTTTATAGACTGAATCCAGAAGTAATCAATTTTTTAAAAACTGGTAAAACAAGCAGGCTTTCAGCAAATGTGGAGAGAGATTCAGGGGGAACGTTCAATTTGATTAGCCCTATATCAAAGCTTGAAAAATATTATTGACATAGCAAGTTTTAAACAAGTGCCGAAGTGAATATGAGGGAAAGAATAAAGCAAGATAAATTGAATGATAAACAGGTTGATGGATTGGTACTAGGCAAAAAGATGATAATGGGGGAATTAAACACGTTGGATCTGGTGTAGGTGTAACGAGGAATAGCAAAATTAATAACCAAGGCTGCCATTCAGAACAGTGGGGGAGAGGTTAGGATCTAAAATGGTTGAACTTGTTGTTGAGTCCAGAAGGCTATAAAGTGCCTAATTGAAAGGTGAGTTGCTATTTCTTGAATTTAGTGTTCCTTTGGGGGTATTAGAGGGTGGGGTGGAGAAAAGAGATCAGAGTTGGAAGGACAATTTAAATGACAGATGATCAGAAGCTCAAAATTCTGCTACTGGATTGGGTAGAGAAGTTCTGTAAGTTGGTCATCCAGTCTACATTTAGTCTCTAATGTAGAGGTGACTACATTTGAATAGTGAATACATATTTTACTTGTGCATCTTTCTATTTAATATAACTATTTCAGCTGGTAGGTGGGTTGTGATGCTATTTGTAGGAAGTCATGAGATAAGACAATTGTTACATCTTTGTAGATGTGTGGGGGGATAAAGTGGGAAGGGGAATGGTTTTTGATGTTCAACAGAGTAAACCCAAGAATGGCAGTGTGAACAATTCCTTTAGAATTCTGAAAGAAGTAGGGACCATGGATTTTGTGATGCATCAAGCTAGGGCTGTTAGAACTTGCAGAGGATAATCTATTGTGTGGTTTGTATTGTGGAAAGTGGGGAAATGGAAAAGTGTGTCATATATCTAGGTGGGAGAGGAAAGGGTGAAAGCAGAAGTGCAAGGAAATGTCATGGTTGAGATAGTTGGCACCCATCGTGGAGAGGGATCCTTGGTCAAGGAACATATATCGGTTACTTTGGTACAAAAGGTGGCATTGAGAGACAAAATGCAAGAAGGTGGAAGAAACTAGGAGAATGGAATAGAGTCCTCTCAAGTTGTAGGATGAGACAAAGTGTAGCACAGAGCTGTGGGAATCAATTAATTCAGACAATATGGATTCTGCTTGTCCCCAGAAATGGAGCCAGAGATGTCAAGGAAGAGAAATGTCAGATCAATCCAGACATCTTAAAGCTAGATTCTGAACTGTATACATCACCAATAAATGGTGCAGGTTTCTAACCTGCATTGTGTCCTTCAACCCTGCAAAGTTGGGGCTAAATTGGCTGTGCTGGATGACAGATGGCCATCCTGTTCATAACAAACTGATTGGTATTTCTATCTTTCTCTAAATTTGTTTAACTCTGATCAGGAAGGTCTTTTAAAAAATAGTTTTTAAATCTGTGAACCTGTAACTTGTTAAAAAGCTCTGCTTATCACAGCAATGACACTACCTTTCCAACCAAAACAATATTGTATATATCTTAATGTTTAATAGCAACAGCTCCAATAAGACCTTAAACCAGAGTATGGGATCTGATTGGCCTTCCTAGTAAAGTACTATTTACTTCAATCAAATTTTAATTTCATTTCATGTGGATCCATGAGGGCCTGCCTTGCTCGTACAGTATATTGGAGTGATTGATGCATCAGCCTGTTAATGTGTATTCTGTGTATTACTTCCTAATCGTGCATCTCTTTCTCATATTTGGTATCAAGATACTCAAGTCTCTGCATAAAGATGCAAAATTTAAGGTTTAGATATTTCTCTCTGGTTCAGGTTTACTTATAGTAACGTAGTGATCAAAAATTTTATTTATCATTACTGTGATCTAATAGAATCAGTGAAATAATATGTATTGGATTTTCTTTAGCTGAGAAGTGGAGGCTTGGTCTGTACTGAGCGAGGTGACCTTTGTCTTCTTCCTTACTGGAACTTCCTGGATGATCTACCTCTCAAATTGTCTTCAAGGATTGTATGATTGTTAACAGAATTGAATTTATTTAAGTGCTATTTTCTTTTAAGAAAATTGAGCACTAGAACAAAATAAAAACAGAAAAATAAGTGAAACAAAAAACTGAAGAGAAAACAGCATGTCAAATAATATAACTGGAGATTTTAGAATTATTTGTGCTGTGGATAAATTAATGACAGTTTAATTTCAATGTAGAGAATGATTTTCTGCTGTGGTTCTAGTTTTTATTTTTGTTTCAAATGAAAGCTATTTTCATCCTTTGTTACTTGATTTTGTTTTTGTGACATTAGTCATTAAGTATTTGCAAAATTTATTCCATGGCACATAATGCTAAGTCTCAGATTTTTACTTTTAGGGCTTGTCTGTAATCCTGTTCTGAGAGTCTGGCGTCCACCAGATACCACTATCCCTAAGTAATTTTCTCACCTGCACAATATCTTATTTTTCTGTCCAGCTCTGAGTCTAGTGTCCATTTAAGATCATTACATTGTTTCTGATTCTGGTAGGCTTAAAGGAGAAAAATCACTTTTGGCAGAAATATAAACTTAACTCCTATTTGGAAAGTCTTAAAATCTAAAGTTCTACTTATCTCATTAATGTATCCTGTTCCAAAATTTAGAATTTAATATTTTTGCTGTAATTCAAAGACAAGATTGAGAATTTCTTTTGCTTTGTAAAAGAGTTAAAATAAAAGTGAACCAATGAAGTTCATTCTGGAGTATTCAAATTTATTTAATTGATGTGATTGATTTCATTCTTTCAAGTAGACGTAATTTAACTGCATTTCTAATTAACTTGTGTATAAGTTGAACAGTTATCCTTATCTAGGAATATTTTTGTTTGTATCTTCACTTTAATTGTTTCTACCAGTGGTATTGCTGTTATTTTAGAGCATTCAGATGCATTACAGTAATGATAAATAAAATTTGAAAACAATAAACATGTTTTCTCCCATCTGCTTCATTATTCCCCATATCCTGACATCAATAACTAGTCACCAATCGACAGAATGTTAGACATAAAAATTAGGGATATGGGAAAAACTCACGAGTCCATCCAGCATACTCAAAAGTTGCGTATTTCCTTATAACCTGTTGCATGCTGTTGTTTACACTTTTTTGTATATTGGAGTGATTGATGCATCAGCCCGTTAATGTGTACTCTGTGTATTACTTCCTAATCGTGCATCTCTTTTAATGTATGATCAGTTAAAATTGATTAAATTTTATTAGGTTGTGATTTTGGATTTATTTCAATAACAAAGTAGATTAAGAAGTTAGATATCTAAACTGCTATTACTGAGAGTTGGAAAATGATTGGCATGTCAGGAGCTGGAACATTGCAATATTGGTTAGGTATCTTATATGATTCCCTTATAATTTTACAGCAGTTATCTCTCTCTGAGACTGTTGTCAGACTTGAAATTTGACTGTGTGCTGGAGTGATGTTGGGAAACCTTAGCATAGGTTCACAGAATTAACGCAAGTGTTACACAATATGCATTTTTAGAAACATAGTCTACCATTCTTTATTCTGTTTGCATTCATACCCTCAAAGAAATTGATTGCTAAAAATGTGACTACCAGATCTTTTTAGGGAATGTATAATCAAATCCCTGGAGTGCCATTGATGATTTGAATTAAGTAGTTACCTGGGTTAGTTTGCTAACAGGATCTAAGCTTCTAGTTGACTTTGAATCAATGACACAGGGCTTATCCTTAATGGAGAGTTTATGGATTTCTTCTTAGCCACACTGTTTTCATTCAACTCCCCTGTACAGTCTGCACCCTCTTTATAAAAGAGATGTTTTAATCAACTTGTCTGGACATGCTAAAACAAAACTCTGTAGCAGGTGGAACTTGAATCCAGACCTTCTGAACCAGAGAAGGACAGTGCACACAGGCACCGGTTCAACTACTGTACCATAATTAATGAATTAATACTGATCACCTGTTTACTGTTAACTATGTGAGATAATCATCCATGAGCTGTTTACTAAAATCATTTTACATTAGCATTTATCTTTATTGTCTTGTGTATTAGTAGTTACCAATTGCCAATAAAATTGACCAATATCAGGTATTTATTGGAGGACATTAATGACTACTTTTGTTTCACACGTAGAGTCCACTTGTCAGTTTTAGGGCCATAAAACTTGGGAGCAAGAGTGGGCTGTTTGGCCCTTTGAGCCTGCTCTGCCTTTGGACAAAATAATTGCTTATCTGTTTGTGGTTTCAATTTCTGCCCTTCCTATAATTCTTGTCTCCTTTCTCTACAAAAATATGTCAAATTGGAATCATAGAGTAATAGAGCACAGAAACTGATCCTTCAGTCCAACTCATCCATGCTGACCAGACATCTCAATCTCAATCTGTCCTAATCCCATTTGCCAGCATATGGCTCATATCACTCTAAACCCTTCCTATTCTTATACCTATCCACATGCCTTTTAAATGTTGTATTTGTGTCTGTCTCCACTACTTGCTCTAGCAGCTGCTGCCATACACACACCACCCTCTGCATGAAAACATTATCCTTCAGGTCTTTTTTAAACTTCTCCCCTCTCATCTTATGTCCTCTAGTTTTGGACGACTCCACCGTAGGAAAAAGACCTTGGATATTCACCTATCCGTGCCCTTCATGATTTTATAAATCTCTATAACCCTCATTTCTTAGAGTTCAATAGGAAGGATGCTTCCTTAGGCTTGAGATTAATGGGGGGCTTGCAATTAGGTTTCAGAATAAGAGACACCCTTTGGGATTGAGGTAAGGAAGAATGTCTTCATGTTTGCCCATGTTTTCTTCAATATATTCCTTCACTGCCTTATGTAGAGAATGCGACAGGTTCACCATCCACTCAATTTCTCATCACTCCTCAATGGCCCACCCATATCCTGAGATGTGACCCCCCTCATTCTAATTTTCCACCAGATGGGAGAAGCATCGTCCTTGCATCCTGTCTGCCCAACTCTGTTTAATATGTTTCAACGATGTCCCCTCATTCTTCTAAACGCCAATGGATACAAACCTGGTCAACCCCAATCCCCTCATGGCAAGCCTGCCATTCCTAGGAATCAGTCTGGTGTTCTTTCCTGTACTCCCTCTCCAACTAGTATCTTCTTCCTTGGATAAGGAGATCAAAACAGGAGATAAGGTGTACTCTCTCTAAAGCCCTGCACAAGCAGCCCTCACCTGTACTCAAATCGTTTTGCAATGAAGGCTAACAAACGTTTGCTTTCCTACCTGGTAGTTGTACCTACACGTTTGTTTTCAATGACTGGTGTGCAAGGGCACCAAGGTCCCTTTATGCATTAATATCCAATTTATCGCCAATTAAACAATACAAAATTGGACAGCTTCATATTTATTTGTATGATACTGCATCTGCCAAGTATTGCCCACTCTCCTAACTTGTCGAAATCACCTTGAAGTTTCTTCATGACCCATAAATCTTTCTTGTTTGTGTTATCAGCAAAATTGGAAATGTATTTAATTTCCTCATCCAAATCATTGAGATTTGTTGTGAATAGCTAGGGCCAGAATGCTGATCCCTGTGTTACCCTACTATTTCCAAAAAGATTTATTTATTCCTACTCTTTTTTTTCTCTGTTTGCTAACCAATTCTCAATCCATACCAATATTTTTATTTCCAATCATTTCACCAGCATTTTTGTTTACTGATGTTAATTTCTTTCAATTATCTTTCTCAATAGAACCTTTGTTTCCCCATTGTGTGGTATGTTAATTCTGTCTTTAGTAAAGGTAAAATGTTTTTTTTTTGAAATGCTGTACTATTTTCTTGTTGTCCACTATCTGTTCTTCTATGTTTCCCTTTGGCAAAGCCATGTTGACTCTGTCTGATCACATCATGATTTTCTCAGTATCCTGCTTTAACCTTCTTGATAATGGATTCTAGCAATTTCCCTCTGACAGATGTTAGGCTAATGGGCCTACCATTTCCTCCCTTTTCTCCCTGCCTTGAATAAAATGTTGCATTAACAATTTTCTAATCTGTTCTACTGTTGTAGAATCTACATAGGACCATACAAATTGGGAGAATGAATAGCTCATTCAACCATTCAAAGCTGCTTATCCAATCTGTTTGCAAGGAATTTTGAAAGTTTAGAACCAGCGAATCTTCTATCTGTACATTGAGGCCAAACACAAAATACCTATTCAACACCTTGACATTTTCTTGTCTTTTGTAATCAGTTCCCCAGCCTCATTCTTTAGAAGATGACCACTAACTTTTTTTTTCTCTTTTGAAGTACTTGTAGAAACATTTACTATTTGTTTTGATATGATCAGATCCTGTCTCTTACACTATATTTATTTCTCTTATTTTGTTCTTTGGTTCTTAAAATCTGACCGAGCATTATTTTCTTTCTAAATTTGTACAGTGTTTCTTTCAGTTTGATACTGGTCAGAGTATTGAGAACAGGAGTTGGGAGGTCGTGTTGCGGCTGTAAAGGACATTGGTTAGGCCACTGTTGGAATATTGCGTGCAATTCTGGTCTCCTTCCTATCGGAAAGATGTTGTGAAACCTGAAAGGGTTCAGAAAGGATTTACAAGGATGTTGCCAAGGTTGGAGGATCTGAGCTATAGGGAGAGGCTGAACAGGCTGGGACTGTTTTCCCTGGAGCGTCAGAGGCTGAGGGGTGACCTTGTAGAGGTTTATAGAATTGAGGGGCATGGATAGGATAAATAGGCAACATCTTTTCCCTAGGGTCAGGGAGTCCAGAACTAGAGGGCATAGGTTTAGGGTGAGAGGGGAAAGATATAAAAGAGACCTAAGGGGCAACGTTTTCACACAGAGGGTGGTACGTGTATGGAATGAGCTGCCAGAGGAAGTGGTGGAAGCTGGTACAATTGCAACATTTAAGAGGCATTTGGATGGGTATATGAATAGGAAGGGTTTGGAGGGATATGGGCCAGGTGCTGGCAGGTGGGACTAGATTGGGTTGGGATATTGGTCGGCATGGACGGGTTAGACCAAAGGGTCTGTTTCCATGTTGTACATCTCTGTGACTCTACAATCAGCCATGGAGAATGCATTCTTCTCATGACTCCTTTCCATATCTCCTTAAACATTTTTCACTGCATTTTTATTGTCCTACCTTTTCATTTAGTTTCCAACTTCTCTTTTGCTGGTTCTGCTTTTATCTCCTTACCACATTTTTATTCAGGTTTAAAGCACTTGTCATAGACCTACACTTCTCTTAAAATGGAATGTAATCTTTTGGAAATGTTAAATGTACTTCAATATTCAGGTCCCAGTTTTGGTCACCCTGCCACTGTTATCTCAGTAATGGCTATTGGATAATATATAGAAACTTTAGTTATGAGGGTAGATTGAAGATGTTGGGACTACTCTTACAGAGAAGAACATTAGGAGGCAATTTCCAGAGGCTTTCAAAATCATGACTGGGGTGGACAGAGTAGGTGGGAAGAAATTGTTCCTGCTTGTAAAAGAAGAAAGAACAAAAGAACATAGATTTAAAGTAATTTTCAAAAGAAGCAAGGGTGTTATGAGAAAAATCTTTTTCACTCAGCAAGTAGTTAAGATATAGAATGCACTGCCTGAAAATGTGATAGAGGTGAGTTCAGTTAAGGCATTCAAAAGGGCACTGTACAATTTGGTTATAAATAATGTGCAAATGTATCAGGGAGGAGAAAGCAGGAGCTTGGCAATAGGTAGTAATGCTCATTTAAAGATCCGGGGCAAGCATGATATACTGAATGGCCCCCTACTTAAGACTTCTGTAGTTTATTTTTATCTAATAGCAATTTATTCATTTTACAAATCCACACACACAGATACAGAGCCTTTCATTCTGACTCTTTACCATAACCTCTGATTTTTCTGCTAGTGCACTATTAATTTTGTATTTTTAGCCTCTCATAAGGGGCATAATTTTAAGGAAGGTTTAGAGACGATTTCAGCGGTAGGTTCTTTACACGGAGTGGTGAGTGCGTGGAATGCACTGCCAGTAATGGCAGTAGAGTCAGATACATTAGGAACATTTAAGCAACTCTTGGATAGGCACTTGGAAGATAGTACAAAGAAGGGTAATTAGGTTAGAAGGCCAGCCCAACATCGAGGGCTGTACTGTTACTGTCACACTTTGGTTATCATTATCTAATTCACTACCCTATTCTCTTACTTCATTGTTTCCTTTTGATCTATCAAATTTCCTGTTTCACGGTCCCTTCCCATCAGTATTTATTTCAAAGTCCTCACTACTGCCCAGTTCTTTGACTTACCAGAACACTGGCCTCAGCACGATTTTGGTGAAGTCTAGCCCGAAATGACAGCTTCCTCTTTATCCAGTGCCCCATAAGTTGAAACCCATTTGTCCCATGCTAGTCTTTGAGGTATGCATTCATTTCTCTAATGTGAATTAGTCTACATTATTTTACTTGTGGCTTAAGACTCAACTTTCTACTTTATCCCCTAACTGTTTGTAATCCCTAAGCAGGACCTCTTGCCTAGTCCTGTTTATGCTGGTGATATCCCATGGCCCAGAGCAACTGGATCTTCCCTTTAACGGTGTAAGTTCTTCTCCAGTTCAGAACTGATGACCCAATCCCTGTCACCGGCAGGCAATACAACCTAGACTCCTGCTGTCAGCTGTGGAGAATGATCTTCCTAACATGCCCCATACGACACCACAGTCCTAATAGCCCTTACTTGAATGGCTTCTTGTACCATGGAACCATGGTGTATTTACAAGCTACCAGAACCTCAAACCTGTTGGACAATTGCAAAACCTGAGACAACTCCACTTCTTGGTCTTATTTATCACACTTCTGTCCTTTCACACATATAGCGCTAGGTTTCTGATCGACATCAATGTTATTCATTTCTCTGTATGCTGAAATATCTCCCTTTTTCTGGACGACCTATGTATTTTAATCTTTAACCCTGGTGCTCTCATTCTATTTCATTCTGTTCTTCCTTTTGATGAATCTTTAATCATTTATTTTCTATTTTAATTTTTTGGATTTATTTTACTTCCATAGTTTTTGGATTTTTCTGTATTAGTACTCTGGTGCTTATTTCAATGCTAACATTTTAGTTTACCATTTAATTGGTCCAGACAAACAGATCTTTTTAATTTTGGCCTATTTCCAACTAAGAAAAGCAATTAAAAGTGTATTTTTCTGCCACTTTCAGATTATTTCCCTATTTCTTCCTTGGGCACTTCAAAACTTTGTGTTCACTTGTTCAAATTCCATTTTGACACTGATGGAGAGTGCAGGTTTTCAGATTTGCAAAAGGACACTGATAATTGTTTCTATGGATGCAAAAATCATTCTATGTTCGAGGCTTCAAAAACGAATATTTCAGTCACTGAGAAAGGTTTTTAGTCTTGTTGTCAAACGCAACATTTATTTTTCTGTTTTGCATCGTGTTAGGAATGGTTTTGCCAACATTACTACTCAGAGATGCTGAAAAAGAGGGTTGTGATGTATCTTAGTAGAAAGGTGATCCAAGCCTGGTCCAATCTGAAAGAGAAATTGAAAAGACAAATTGTATATTGCAGATATATAATGTCTTTCAGAATCTTGATGCAACAAACTACTTTTCAAGTGTATCATTGTTGTAAGGTGGGATTCATTTCAAAAGGCCATACTTTAAAAAAAAAACCCTTCAAAATTTAAATTAAGGCTAACAACAGTAACTAAGAAAAATGATAACGAGAAGTGAGTAAAGTTAATGTTTTAATAAAAATACTCAATCATTGTTCAAGTTTATACGTATACAGCTGTTAGTTTTATACAGGAATAATATTAAATAAATGCAGCGAATGAATTGGAAAGATCAGAAGCAGTGAAGAAAAAGACAAATGGATGCAGACAAAGGACATAATTATAAAAGTCTCGGAAAGCAGTGACAGGTACAGCAGATTTCTTTGAACTAGTGTAATGATAATAGAAGCTATTGCAGTTGATTATATAACTACATCTTGGCATTTTCTTCCATTTCCCCCCTCCCAAAATGATTACCCATTATGCCTTTGTTCAATAATTTCAGTATGGCCTGGTTTCAAAAGACAATTATAGGAAAACTTCTCAGTTTAATATAAACCGTATTTGTCCATTTACAAAGTGAATAGAAATGTCTGAATTGTGCATGTGAATTAATTTTAAAAATAAACCACCTTGTGGAGGATGTTGTGGTGATGTCTGTTTCTTCGAGACAAAAAATAATGTTTTTGTCCTGAAAGCAGAGCCTGTTAGACTGGGGAGGTTGCTTTTCAAAAACAAAAATCTCTGGCTTTTATAGTTAAGAATTTAGTTGACTGAAATAAAGGGGCTAAAACTGGTGTGAAAGTAATATCAATGCAAACTATATGCCGTCAGTAAAAAATATTTGCATATACATGAGTGAACATGTAATAGTACACACAAATGGTATGTAAAAACACAGATAAAAAGTATGGTGTATATGTTGACTTCGATATTACTGTAATGGTTTGTCAACCGTTTCATATGGTTATCTGATTGTGAGCTATCTGATGCATCTCAGCTGATGGTCAAGGACCTAAAATTGTGTCACCGATTTGTTTAAATTAAAATTTACTTAACCCTTTTTTGTCTCATTTCAGCCATCTGAAAATTATGATGCCCGAGACACACTTTTCCCAGCCACCAATGTGCCAACAATCAAGGTTTATTATGTCAAGTTTATATAATGTTGAAGGGGATGGTGGTGGTAGGTTACAGAATGTAGGAGGGGATGTTGGTGGGTTATGAAAGTGCAATTCCATTTTAAAATTCTGGTTTATTATTATTGGGATTTATGAGGGCTTTTCAGCAATCAAACTTTTAAACCATTTTATTTTATTGATCATATAATAGGAAAAGGAAGTATTTGTGGGGGTAGTGCGAAATCTAATTTTGTGTAAAAATCCTGAGCTAATTACTGCCCACTTTTTTTTTTCCTTGCTCTGATAAAAGTGCACACAGTATTACACTTTTTGGGGTCACTGTGTAATGAAGGGCATGACTGTTACTAGTATCAAATGCTTTTCAAAAAGAATATTAGTTATGATTGAACAATAAAGTTAAAATAGTTGCATTGACTCTGGTATTACTAGAGTTTGGTCCAGCTGATTACAGCTCAATTTTAATATTCATGTCAATAAAAAGGATAATTCATCACTGTTATTTTCATTTTATAAATATATTTTTACTAACTTGGAGATGACTATTTTTGAAATGCATAATTCAGAATTGATCAATCATGATGAAATATTGAGTGCAAAGGCAGTTTAACTGCGAGCATAGTTTTAAAATGTGTGCCGAAAGAGATTGGACATTTCAGTCCTTTTCAGTATGAAATCTAGAATTCAATAAATACTAGTGTGACTCAGCATAAGCTTTTCTGTTGAATCTTTTATTAAATTGATTAATGATATGTGTCCACTAAAATATTAACCATTGTACTTTATAGTTACAAGTGTTAAAGAAAAGGTTGACCTAAATTAATTATCAAGCCACCTGGTTAATGATCCTTTAGCCTGACTGAAGAATCATGTTAACACTTGTCCCCCATGTAACATGAGGTATAGCAGATGTGTCAAGTTATACTACAGATGTCTAAGTAGCTGATTCTCGACTGTATTTCCTCCATGTCTCCAAACTAATGTCAAGGATGCCTTCATTAAAACGTCCTGGGCAGTTTGATGCTTGGACACTCCATGCAGATTTTTGAATAACCCCAGTCTGTATTGACTTTTAATTCAGTTATTAAAAGCAAACTGCTGATGCTGGAGATGTCTGGTGGCTTTTGACAGAGAAACAATTAATTCCAATATGACTGTTCTCTGGAACTCCTGTTTATATAAGTATTGTTTGACTACTGTCTAACTTGGAACATGACTGAGAATCATGAGGTTTTCATTTCTGTTGTAACCTTCCGTGGTGGTCCATATAGCTGCAGTATGTGTATATCAACTTCAAAACAAACTGAGTTTCTACAGATGCGATTGGAGATTTAATGGCAGGTTAAAGCAACATTGGGTTCAAGTATTAATGCTTGTTGCATGATTGTAACATTTTTATGTGATTAAAGAGCAAAATTAATTGTTGAGGGTTTCAACTTTTAGAAGCCTTGAATTACCCTAAATAAGAAACATCTTCACACATTAATTTTATTTAAAACACTTGAAAATTAAATACTTTCAAAATTTTGACATTAAAATGGGGCGCAGGCGAATGGTGTGGAAGAAACTGACTATGGTTGAAAAAGAACCTTTAGGTCCTACAGTTTGTTTTGTACAGTAGTCAGCAATTGCTTATACATTCAGTGTAGAAGTGCTAGTTTATGTTGCAAGCAGCTGCTGTGGGCATGACTCCTCTGGTATTATCTGAAGCTTCAACTATTACAGGGTGGGACATTGAACTACAGGACCTGGCATGCATGCCTAGGGCTGGGGAGAAAGGTTGGCAAATGCAGATTAGATAGGTGGGTTGGGTGGGGACTTGGAGGTGCTATGCTTATGGGATTAATGAGGACTACTTGAAGGGTTTTTGATGTTTGGGGATTCACCTATGTGGCCAGGCAGGTACAAAGAGACTTGCATGAACATGATAGTCAATAGTGAGCATATATTAGATTTAGAATAGCCTTTATTGTCACGTACTTTTAAATGCAGTGAAAACTTTGTAATGTTACCGTTTTGGTGCCATCTTAGTTACAGGATACATAGATACAGATGCAGCACTCAGTTACAGAATTGAAATAGGGGTTGGTAACTAATGAAAGTGAGGTCTGCAGATGCTGGAGATCAGAGCTGAGAGTGTTGCTAGAAAAGCACAGCAGGCCAGGCAGCATCCGAGGAGCAGGAGAATTGACATTTTGGGCTGGAGCCCTTCATCAGGAAGGGCTGAATGTATGAGCAATTGCTGACCGCTGTAAACAAAAAACCTGATGGACCTAAAGGTTCTTTTTCAACAAAGTCAGTTTCTTCCATACCATTCGCCTATGCCCCATTTCAACTTCAAATTCATCATTCCTGATGAAGGGCTCAGGCCTGAAACGTTACTTCTCTGCTCGTTGGATGCAGCCTGACTTGCTGTGCTTTTCCAGCAACTAATGAAGCATGTTTGGGATGATAGTGCAAGAAATCTCACCGTGCCTCATAGAACGAAACCCGACGTGAAACCCAACAAAATTGACATTTAGTTAAAATATGAAATTCAGCCCATTGTTCTTAGTAGTATCTTTTTTAAAAATTGCAACGTATTTGTAAAATAGATGCAAGTTGCACCTAAACTGATATTTTGAAGGACAGCTGTAAGGGTGTTTTTGATTTTAACTATAACCTAAGGTCTTCGATCTTCAACAATTGTGATAGTTAATGGGAAATACCAATGATAAGCCAAGTATTGACTAATGCGATCTTTTATGATGACTTATACAGTGCACCTAACCTTCATTTTCCAATTAAATGCAATTAAGATTGCTTTTCTGGCAACCAACATAAGGCATTGGTGGCTAGAGACATCTATGCAGACTCGATCCATTGCCATTGTGCTGCTTGGTTTAAGATAAGTGAACAAGTAAAATAAAAAAACACTAAGTTAAATGCTGCAAGAAAGAAAAAGTAACAATAGAAAAAAGGCTGTCAGGGAGTAAAGAACATAAAATTCTTATTTTCTATTGCAAATGCATTTTGACTCTTTAGCTCCTTGATTTCTTCGAGTTGTACGTCTCTTATCAGCTCGACCATTTATATTTCATCATGTGTTCACAATCCTATGTAGGAATATTAAGACAGGCAAAAATTGAGATTAGTAAGTAATGAATGGTGTGATAACTTAGCAGCTTGGTTTGCTTTGAGGAATAAGAATGGTTCAAACTTCCAATCCAGCACTTTTGTCATAAATTTAGTAGAACAAATGGCCATATTGTTCCTATTGAAAGGGGAAAAAGCTCTTGCTGACAGCACCTGAAAGCATTGTATGTGATTTAGTGCTTTAGAACAGGTTAAATCAATTGTTAAAGTGTATTAACAGAAGGACATTGAACAAGTATTTTCCATAAAGCATACCTAATCTGCTTTAATGTTGGTTTTTGCTGACTCATTTCAACTCCGAGAAGAGATTTCATTTTCTCTCCAAACCTTGTTCTTCCCCAAGAACTCAGTGTACCACAAGAATCAAATGACGCATGATTTGCAGAAGGAATTGTCTGTTCTGCTTGCAAAGTTGTTGATTTCACTCAATTTTGCATCCTTCATTCAATGTGATGACCACGGATAGAGTATTTATAGTTGTTAGATGATGCTTTTTAAAACTCAGAACAGACAAATAACAAGGAACAAGCATTAAACCTTACTTTCCTATGTTGATGACACAAAGGCCTAGACTTTAGTTCCGATAGCGATGAATGCTGAGATGGACGCTCCACTGATTGTCCTTTCAGCTCCTATTAGAGTGTAGACTTGGGCTGTTTGCCCTGTTCTTATTTACTTTTTTGCACAAATTTATTGGTTATGATCTTAGTAGTTATGGAGTCTGCCAAAAATGTGGTTCTTTAAATCTGAAAGAGTGTCTCTATGGTGCCATTAAACACCCACTCCTGCATCCAAGCTTATCCCACCTGTACCCCCATCCCATTGATGCTCATTACTAGTCCCATTCCCTGCCACTTCTCCTGCTTGTCATCCCTGACTCTTTAGTTCCACTGATGTTAGATCAGAGCCATTGGTGCAGTTAGGCTTGGGCTGAGAGGGATGGGTAAGGTGGGGAGTGACAACAGGGAGTGAGTAACACAAAATTTGAGAGCTAGCACAAAGGATACAGTTAAAACAAGTGAAGGAACTTGGACTTCAATACCTCCACCACATGTAATGGTTCAATCATGTAGGTTTTTATGAAGAGACTCAGTTTCACCAATGAGGCATAGGACAAATCCACATTCAACAATCTGCTCTGAAAACTTATTCTGACAGCAAAGACCAATTGCTCCACAGCAGCTAAGACAATTCACAGCATTCTAAAACAAACATTTTAAATGTGGTCATAGTGTGAAAGGTTTAGGAGTATCCAAGACAGCATTTTAAGATAGCATGGAGAAGACCCTACAAGAGAGTCGGTGGTTCTAGACCTAATTTTAGGCAATGAGGCCGTGCAAGTGGCTGAAGTATCAATGGGAGAGCATTTTGCAGATGGCGATCCTAATTGTTAGTTTCAAGATTGTTATGGAAAAGGACAATGATGGGCCTAAAATCAGAGTTTTAAACTGGAGAATGGCTAATTTTAATACAATCAGATATCATTTGACCAGAGCGGACTAGGAGCAGATATTTTTGGGCAAATCTGTGTCAGATCTGGGATGCATTTACGAAGAAAATAAGAAGAGTACTGTATCAACATGTTCCAATAAAAATACTGGGTAGGCCCAACAAATCCAATGAACTACTGACGTCAAAGAATGTGTAGGATTGAATAAAGAGAAAAAGGGAAGCTGATGACAGGTACCAAGGGTTTAAAATAGCAGAAGATCTAAAGGAAGTATGTGAAGAGCAAAAGATGAGGGAAGACAAATATAGGTTCCTTACAACTGAAACAGGAGAAGTTATAATGGGAACCAAAGAGAAGGTAGACAAATTACCTACATATTTTGGTTCTGATTTCACAAAGAACACATAGTCTCCAACACATTTTTGGGATGATATGTGGTCTAGTGAGAGAGAAAAACAAAAGGAAATCTGTTTTAGTAGGGAAATGGTGGGAAAATCAAGAGGATAAAGACAAACAAATCATCACTCCTGATAATCTGCATGCCAGAGTAATTCAGGAAGTGGTCCAGAAATTAGTGGATGCATTTGGTGGTCATCTTTCAAGACTTATGGATTGCAGGCTCATTAGTTTTTGCCTCACTATTTTAGAAAGGAGGTAGAGAGAAAACAGAAAGTTATAGACCAGTTAGCCTGACATCGATAATATAGAAAATGCTAGGGTCACTTATTAAAAAAATTAATAAGAAAGCATTGGAAAACTGACAGGATCAGACACAGTCAACATGGATTTACGAAAGGGAAATCATGCTTGACAAATCTATTGGAATGTTTTGAGGATATAGCTAGTAGAGTTGATAAGGGGGAATCTAGTAGATGTGGTTAACTTGGACTTTCAGAAGGACCCATGTAAGAAATTAGCATGTAAAATTAAAGCGTACAGCATTGGGGGTTGTGTACTGACATGGCAGACAGGAAACAGACTAGCAATAAATGTGTCATTTTTCGAGTGTTAGCCAATGATCAGTGGGGTACTGCAGGGATCAGTGCTTGGACCCCAGTTATTCACTATATATATTAATGGTTCAGATGAATGAACTAAATATAATAACTCCCAAATTTTCAGATGACACAAAGTTGGGTGGGAGGTTGAGGTGTGAGGGTACTTCACTGACCTCAGGTGAAGTGCCAGATGTCTGGACGACAGCTAATGTGGTTCCTTCGTTCAAAAATGGCAGAAGGGATAGGTTAGATAATTAAAACCAGTTAGTCTGATGTCTTTGGTCAGGAAATTATTGGGAAAAGTCCTGAACGGCAGGATTAATCAAAATTTGGGAAGACAGGGATTGATGAGGGATATTCAGCACAGATTTGTTAGAGGGTGATTCTGCCTGATTAATTGAGTTTTTTGAAAAGGTGACTGAATATGTTGATGTGTTTTGCTGGACTTCAGTAAGGCCTTTGACAAGGCTCCACGTGGAAGGCTGGTCCAAAATGTAAGAACTCATGGAATCCAGGGCAAATTGAAAAACTGTATTCAAAACTGTCGTGCAAATAAGAAGCAAAGGATGATGGTGGAAGGATGGTCCGGGTAGGATGTTCTTTAGAGGGTTGGTGTGGACTCAATGGGCCAAATGGCCTGCTGCCACGCTGATTCTATAATTCTAGAATGTAGGATCAAGGAAGGCTTGTTACAACTTTGTAAAAGATTGCTTAGACCACAGATAGAATACAGTGTGATGCTCTGGCCAGCCACACTAATAGGGACATGATTGCACTGGAGAGGGTGCAGAGAAGATTCACCAGATGTTGCCTCGGATAAAAAGTCTCAGTCACAAGGAGGGACTGGAAAGGCTGGGTTTGTTTGCAGAGAAGATTGACTGGGAATCTATACAGCATTATGAGAGGTATAGATAGAGCAGATCATGAGAATCTCTTCCCCATGGCAGATGTGCCAAAGACCAGAGGGCATAAGTTTAAGGTGAGCACTATTGGTTTAGCGGAGATCTGAGAAAAATCTTTCTCACCCAGAGGGTGGTAGATATATGGAATGTGCTGCCTGAGAGGGTGGTGGAACAGAAATTCTCATAACATTTAAGGAATACTCAAATGAATGCCAGGGCATAAAAGGCTATGGACCAAGTGCAAGTAAATGGGATTAGTATAGTTTGGCATTTGTTGGTCAACATAGATATGGATGACTGAAGAATCGGTTTCTATGCTATATATGATTACGACTACAGATGCTGGAGAACTGAAATAAAAAACAGAAAGTTGTGAAGAAACCCAGCCACGTCCGTGGAGAGAGAAACAAATTTTAGGTTGTGTCCGACATGTGTCTTCAGAACTGAAGAGAAGTGGAAAAGTAATAAGGTTTTTATGTTGTTGAAAATGATGGGGAGGAGGTGAGTTTGTTTTGTTTCATTAACTCATGACAAAATATAGATTGAGTCAATCATTTATCAAATTCTGTAATACTTGAGCCAATCATCACTATAACACACCGTGGGACAGTAAATGTTTAACTGATTAGCCTGGGTTTTGAAAACTTGGAGAAGTTCACATCCTGAGAGGATTGGAAGTTATATCGCTTTGCTGAAGCTAATGCTATAACAGTACGATTCTACCAGACAATAAGGGACATTGACTGTACTGAATGTGCAATCTGAGCTGGTTGACATCAAACAAGACATTCAGCAGACTAATGTGCTTTATGTTATGCTTAAGCCAATATTACAACCTGGACTTTGAGAGACAAGTCTGCAATGTCTCTGGGCTTTGGGTATCTGCACATGCACTGACCCTGACACTGTTTGCTTCTTATCTCTAAGTAAAGCTCTTCAACTTGTTATAAACTGCGTGATTCTTTATTTACATTTATACACAGTCGGTTATCGAATAGAGCTCTCTGGACCAGTGGTTTTCAACTTGTGTGCCATGAGAACTATCCAAGTGTGCTGTGAAATTTTGTACAAAGGTAATGAAAAACAATGTAAAACAAACATTGTTTCATAAAGTCATACAGCACAGAAACAGACCCTTCAGTCCAACAAGTCCATGCCAAACATAATGCCAAATTAAACTAGTCCCACCTGCCTGCTTCTGGCCCATATCCCTCTAAACCTTTCCTATTCATGTACTTATCCAAATATCTTTTAAACATTGTAATTGCATCCACATTCACCACTTTCTCAGGAAGTTCATTCCACATGCGACCAGCCTCTGTGAAAAAATGTGGTAAAAACAATGACTGCAGATGCTGGAAACCAGATTCTGGATCTGTGGTGCTGGAAGAGCACAGCAATTCAGGCAGCATCCGAGGACAGGCAAAATTGACGTTTCGGGCAAAAGCCCTTCATCAGGAATAAAGGCAGAGAGCCTGAAGCGTGGAGAGATAAGCTAGAGGAGGGTGGGGGTGGGGAGAGAGTGGCATAGAGTACAATAGGTCAGTGGGGAAGGAGATGAAGGTGTTAGGTCAGGGAGGAGAGGGTGGAGTGGATAGGTGGAAAAGGAGCTGGGCTGGTCGGACAAGTCCGGACAGGTCAGGGGATCGAGTTGCTGGAGGTTAGAAGCTAGGATGAGGTGGGGGAAGGGGAAATGAGGAAACTGTTGAAATCCATATTGATGCCCTGGGGTTGAAGTGTTCCGAGGCGGAAGATGAGGCGTTCTTCTTTCATGCGTCTGGTGGTGAGGGAGCGGCGGTGGAGGAGGCCCAGCACCTCCATATCCTCGGCAGAGTGGGAGGGGGAGTTGAAATGTTGAGCCACTGGGCGATTTGGTTGATTGGTGCGGGTGTCTCGGAGATGTTCCCTAAAGCGCTCTGCTAGGAGGCGCCCAGTCTCCCCAATGTAGAGGAGACCGCATCGGGAGCAACGGATACAATAGATGATATTAGTGGATGTGCAGGTAAAACTTTGATGGATGTGGAAAGCTCCTTTGGGGCCTTGGATAGAGGTGAGGGAGGAGGTGTGGGCGCAGGTTTTACAGTTCCTGCGGTGGCAGGGGAAAGTGCCAGGATGGGAGGGTGGGTCGTAGGGGGGCGTGGACCTGACCAGGTAGTCACGGAGGGAACGGTCTTTGCGGAAGGCGGAGAGGGGTGGGGAGGGAAATATATCCCTGGTGGTGGGGTCTGTTTGGAGGTGGCGGAAATGTCGGCGGATGATTTGGTTTATGCGAAGGTTGGTAGGGTGGAAGGTGAGCACCAGGGGCGTTCTGTCCTTGTTGCGGTTGGAGGGGTTGGGTCTGAGGGCGGAGGTGCGGGATGTGGATGAGATGCGTTGGAGGGCATCTTTAACCACGTGGGAAGGGAAATTGCGGTCTCTAAAGAAGGAGGCCATCTGGTGTGTTCTAAGGTGGAACCGCTCCTCCTGGGAGCAGATACAGCGGAGGCGGAGGAATTGGGAATACGGGATGGCATTTTTGCAAGAGGTAGGGTGGGAAGAGGTGTAATCCAGGTAGCTGTGGGAGTCGGTGGGTTTGTAGAAGATGTCAGTGTCAAGTCTGTCGTCACTGATGGAGATGGAGAGGTCCAGGAAGGGGAGGGAGGTGTCAGAGATGGTCCAGGTAAATTTAAGGTCAGGGTGGAATGTGTTGGTGAAGTTGATGAATTGCTCAACCTCCTCGCGGGAGCACGAGGTGGCGCCAATGCAGTCATCAATGTAGCGGAGGAAGAGGTGGGGAGTGGTGCCGGTGTAATTACGGAAGATCAACTGTTCTACGTAGCCAACAAAGAGACAGGCATAGCTGGGGCCCATACGTGTGCCCATGGCTACCCCTTTGGTCTGGAGGAAGTGGGAGGATTCAAAGGAGAAATTGTTAAGGGTGAGGACCAGTTCGGCCAAACGAATGAGAGTGTCGGTGGAGGGGTACTGTTGGGGACGTCTGGAGAGGAAAAAACGGAGGGCTTGGAGGCCCTGGTCATGGCGGATGGACGTGTAGAGGGATTGGATATCCATGGTGAAGATGAGGCGTTGGGGGCCGGGGAAACGGAAGTCTTGGAGGAGGTGGAGGGCGTGGGTGGTGTCTGTGAAAAAATGTGTCTCTTATGCCTATTTAAAATCTCTCTCCTCTCATCTTAAAAATGTGCTCCCAAATCTTGAAATCCCCCATCCTAGGGAAAAGACAACTACTATTAAATTTATCTATTCGTCTCATTATTTTACAAACTTCTATCAGACCACTCTCAACCACCTAGGCTCCAGTGAAAAAAAGTCCCAGCCTATCCAGCCTTTCTTTATACCTCAAGTCTTCCATGCCTGGCAACATTCTGGTAAATCTCTTCTGAACCCTCACCAGCTTGATAATATCCTTCCTATAACTGGACAACTAGAACTGGACACAGTATTCCAAAAAAGGCCTCACCAAAATTACAACTCATAAAACTGGTGAAAATTAATTATCAAAATAAAAATGCAGTTTTTTTTAATTTCCAGTACGTGAGCATTCTAAACTAGATGACCAAAAGGCAAAATTCAAATAATGTGATAGTTTTTACCTGTTATACTGGAATAAGACAAAACGAGCTAATGTTAGCATAGGTAGCTAAATTGACCATATCCACATTTTTTTCCAAAATTTATTTTGATACCACTAGTCTAAGAAGAAATGGATAAGTTTGTTGTCAAAAGAGTGAGTACCTTCACTAATTCAGTTGTTAATGAAAAATCTGAACCCCTCCCGCAAAAAAAAAGCCAGAACTATTCAGAAATTAAGAACTGTCTGGTTTCTGGATTTTTGTGGAAAAGGGATTTTTTTTCCCCTTACCTGAATTTTTCATCTTCAGACTGAAGTTGGAAAGAGCTGCGATAGTACCTTGTAAATTAAAATTCCATTTGCATACAGAAATCCATCTCTTGTGAATAAAGACATTCAGTACTTCCAAACACTTGAAAGGACAAAGCATGGAGCAGGCCCAATGTCTGATGGAGTGTGCAGTTATCAATTAAAGCTCAAGAGGCTAGTTAACTGGTGGCTGAACTTGTAGCAAAATCAAAGAAGCTCTATACCTTTGCTGAAACCTTAATTAGCGCTGAAAGTGTGTTGCTGGAAAAGCGCAGCACACCCCAGGTCATCGAAGATTGAAACCTTAATTACCCCTGCATGTAAAAATAATCATAGGTGTGACGTTAAGATTTGATGCCGCAAAACAGATCAACAAAATTCTTTTCTCTGATAATACAGTTGTCAGGAACAACAGAAAAAGAGCTCTTGTCAGTGGAGCGAGATTTGTAGGCAAGCCCAGGTTATACCACTGACCCAGTAAATCACAATTTACTGTACTTTGCATTTTGCTCTGATCCATTGAACTTCAATTGCATATCAGTTCAATTATTTAATAAAAATTGTAACTTAAAAATATTGTTACAAATGTGAAATGTCATCCTCAAAATTTGGACTCCTGAACTGCGTGTAGACAAATTTAGATTAGATTTCCTACAGTGTGGAAACAGGCCATTTGGCCCAACAAGACCATACCAACCCTCCAAAGAGTAACCCACCCAGACACATTTTCCTCTGACTAATGTCACCTAACACTATGGGCAATTTAGCATAGCCAATTCACCTAACCTGCATATCTTTGTGACTGTGAGAGGAAACTGGAACACCCGGAAGAAATCCGCAAACTCCACATAGACCCGATGCTGGAATTGAATCCAGGTCCCTAGCACTGTGAATCAGCAGTGCTAACCACTCAGACACCATGCAGCCAATGAATAGTTAGAGATAGTTGAATTGAGCAGATCTTAAAAATGTGTGCTCGCAATCGAAGACAGTCTGTTTCTTCCAGCGGATTTGAAACTTTAATGTATTCGATTCCTTCTTTAACTTGTATGCATTATGTTGCAAACCGCTCTAGTAAGACTGTAACCAGAGTAAATGCAATAAATGTGATGTTTATGAGCAAGAAATTGAGCTGAAAAAGTGGGTGTGTAGTGCAATTGTTTGTCGCATTGAAGTGTGTATTTTGTTCCTGAAAAGATTGGCTCTGCTGTAGTGCAGTGTCTAAGACCTCTCTTGTCACATGCTCACTCTGGATAGGTGCCCTTTTTCTTACTGTAGGTACCTCATTAGTGCATGAATCTCATTTTACCACATTCCAGTGTCTCGACTTTGGTTCTGAGAAACTGCACTTTAATTCACTGGACCTGGGTCAGCCCCAGTGCCTTAGCAGGCAATGGGCAGTAGGAGAAAACCCTACCATGGAATCCTTGAACAACAGGAAGAGATAAAACGGTGTGAAGAGTGAATACAAAGATGGCATTCAATTTGCAGGGATGCTAATAAAATGATCATTCCCAACTGGGCTACAAGGGTGTGATTCCCATCCGCCTCATTCAGTATTTAAGCATAAGGCAGCTCAATCTGATGCGTTACGGGAGCTTTTCCAATCGATAAATTGGAAGTCAAAATAAATCTAAATGTTCACCCTGTCTGGTTTAGAAAGTGATTTATTTCCAGATTAATGCAGAGGAATTCCACTGGCGTCACAACAGAAAGGAGCTTTCTTTGTGACGTCTCGAGCAGTTTGCGCATCCGCAGCTTCTCAATGGCTAACGATAAATGGAAAGGAAGATCTCAATCCAGGGTAAGCCACAATAGAGGAAGAAAAGCAAGGAAAAGCCAGGGCTAAATAAAACATCGCGACCCGCCACTGTGCTGCAAGACTGGCCCAGACAGGGTAAGAGAAGATTCTGTATTTGAATGCACAACTGTATTTTGAACCCATGCAATAAATTAATGCATGTCAGCAATTGCTAGAGGTGTTCAAAACGCTGCAGTTTCTCCCCGTAGCACCCTTCCCTTGAAATGCATCGTTCTTGAAAATCTCTATCTATTCCAATGCAATGCAATCCTAGAGAGGAACAAGGTTAGACATTTTCCAGAGATTTTGCCAGTTTGCTGAAACATTGAGACAGATGTGAATCTGAAAATGAGTTATAATTAATGCAATAGGAAATGGATCTGATATTGACATCATCACGATTTGCAAAAAGAAAGGCTGCTTGTATTTGTAGGTTGTGTTTGCTCAGTACCTTGTACATGGTTTACCTATTCCCACGGTTCAGTTTCTGCTAAATTGCTTCAATTTCTGTTGCAGGTGAAGGCCAGTTTCTGAAATAAATATTATTTTTGGGTTCTCGGACCTGTAGTTCATCTTTGCTACCAGCTTTGAAAATAGGAATTATATCGTTATGAGATGGCATAATTTTGTCGACAAAGACAATTTTGTGGGGGGGGGGTCAATTAATGATTGACATAAACTCTTTCCTGCTGTTTCTTAAAGAATAGTGACATACCAAGACGTATAATTGAACGTGATGTTGACCAGCAAAGTGGTTGTCATGGTGATTACAGTAATTGCCTCATATGCGGGACATTTTAATTTAGAATGCACCAATGGCTGGAAGCCTTGATCTGGTGCTATGTAACGCGACTCCAGGAGAATGCACGTTTGCACCATTCAATTGAATTTAACAAAACATGATCAATTCCTTCCCGCAAATGATGAGGTGAGCGTTTACAAACGTGTGCTGTAGACTATATAAAAACTGGAACTTTTCTGTGGAGATGAAAGCATTTGAGAAAACCCAACAAGGATTTGACTTTTACACCGCTATGTGAGGAAAACTTCAGACCATTAGAGAAAATTATGCCCCACCTATCCTAAACTTTAATAATTTACATTCAAAAACTTTTTTTTTACCACAGTTTACACCATTGCTTTGTGGTGGTTGAACTCTCACATGATGTTGGTAGCTTCCTGGTTCCTTGCTGATGCTGGCTCTAGTGTGTCTAATGGGAAGTGTGGGAGGTCACTCAGCAAGCTCGATTTTAACTCCTTCGTTCCATGTCCACGGGAAGCTTGTGCAAAACATCCTGCTTGATGTTCCACTTTTCCCACCCTGCAATTGTTTATGAGTGCTGGTGCTTATTGCAATTTCCCTACCTTTACAATTACAGGATAATCTAGTTTGAAAAATGTGTTGCTGGAAAAACACAGCAGGTCAGGCAGCATCCAAGGAGCCTGAAATGTCGATTCTCTTGCTCCTTGGATGCTGCCTGACCTGCTGTGCTTTTCCAGCAACACATTTTTCAGCTCTGATCTCCAGCACCTGCAGTCCTCACTTTCTCCCAGGATAATCTAGTACAGAGCAGGCTGGGGTTTGCCTATGCTGTGTGCCACATTGACTTCCACTTACTTCAACACTGTGTTTATGGGAGACAAAGAGTCATAGAGATGTACAGCACAGAAACAGACCCTTCGGTCCAACTCATTCATGCCAACCAGATATCTCGCCCTAATCTAGTCCCACCTACCAGCACCCGGCCCATATTCATCCAAATCCTTCCTTTTCATATATCCACCCAGATGCTTTTTAAATGTTGCAATTGTACCAGCCTCCACCACTTCCTTTGGTAGCCCATTCCACATACGCACCATCCTCTGCGTGAAAACATTGCCCCTTAGGTCTCTTTTATATCTTTCCTCTCTGACCCTAAACGTATGCCCTTTAGTTCTGGACTCTCCCACCCCAGGGAAAAGACCTTGTCTATTTACCTTATCCATGCCCCTCATGAGTTTATAAACTTCTATAGAACATAGAACATTACAGTGCAGTACAGGCCATCGGCCCTCGATGTTGCGCCAACCTGTCATACCAATCTGAAGCCCATCTAACCTACGCTATTCCATGTACGTCCATATGCTTGTCAATGATCACTTAAAGTTGGCAAATCTACTACCGTTGCAGGCAAAGCATTCCATACCCTTACTACTCTCTCTGAGTAAAGAAACTATCTCTGACATCTGTCCTATGTCTATCACCCCTCAATTTAAAGCTATGCCTCCTCGTGCTAGCCGTCACCATACTTGGAAAAAGGCTCTCCCTGTCCACCCTATCTAACTCTCTGATTATCTTCTATGTCTCTTTTAAGTCACCTCTCAACCTTCTTTCCAACGAAAACAGCCTCAAGTAGCCTTTCCTCGTAAGACCTTCCCGCCATACCAGGCAACATTCGAGTAAATCTCCCCTGCACCCTTTCCAAAGCTTCCACATCCTTCTTATAATGCGGTGACCAGAACTGTACACAATACTCCAAGTGCGGCCACACCAGAGTTTTGTACAGCGGCAGCATAACCTCGTGGTTCCGGAACTTGATCCCTCTATTAATAAAAGCTAAAACACTGTATGCCTTCTTAACAACCTTGTCAACCTGGGTGGCAACTTTCAAGGATCTGTGTACCTGGACAGTGAGATCTCTCTGCTCATCTACACTACGAAGAATCTTACCATTAGCCCAGTACTTTGCATTCCGGTTACTCCGACCAAAGTGAAACACCTCACACTTGTCCGCATTAAACTCCATTTGCCACCTCTCAGCCCAGCTCTGCGGCTTATCTATGTCTCTCTGTAACCTACAACATCCTTCGTCACTATCACAACTCCACCAATCTTAGTGTCATTTGCAAATTTACTAACCCACCCTTCTACGCCCTCATCCAGGTAGTTTATAAAAACAGCAGTGGACCCAACACTGACCCTTGCGTTACACCACTAGTAACTGGACTCCAGGATGAACATTTCCCATCAACCACCACCCTCTGTCTTCTTTGAGCAAGCCAATTACTGATCCAAACTGCTACATCTCCCACAATCCCATTCCTCCACATTTTGTACAATAGCCTACTGTGGGGAATCTTATCGAACTCCTTGCTGAAATCCATATACACCACATCAACTGGTTTACTCTCATCTACCTGTTTGGTCACCTTCTCAAAGAACTCAATAAGGTTTGTGAGGCACGACCTCCCCTTCACAACAGCGTGCTGACTATCCCTAATCAAATTATTCTTTTCGAGATGATTATAAATCCTATCTCTTATAACCTTTTCCAATACTTCACCAACAACTGAAGTAAGGCTCACTGGTCTATAATTACCAGGGTTGGCTCTACTCCCCTTCTTGAACAGGGGAACCACATTTGCTACCCTCCAGTCTTCTGGCACTATTCCTGTAGACCATGACGATTTAAAGATCAATGCCTAAGGCTCGGCAATCTCCTCCCTGGCTTCCCAGAGGATCCTAGGATAAATCCCATCTGGCCCAGGGGACTTATCTATTTTCACACTCTGCAGGATTTCTAATACCTCTTCCTTGTGAACCTCAATCCCACCTAGTCTAATAGCCTGTATCTCAGTATTTTCCTCGACAACATTGTCGTTTTCTAGAGTGAATACCGTAGAAAAATATTCATTTAGTGTTTCCCCTATCTCCTCTGACTCCACGCATAACTTCCCACTACTATCCTCGATTGGCCCTAATCTTACTCTCGTCATTCTTTTATTCCTTAAATACCTATAGAAAGCCTTAGGGCTTACCCTGATCCTATCTGCCAACAACTGGCAAGAATATCATTTACTGGCTATCTCTAATTGCCCTTGACAAGGTGCCAGTTGGCTCTCCATTTGAAGTATTGCAGCCCATGTGATGAAGGTAGACTTTATTGGGGAAGTCTAAGGTTTGAACCCAGTGACACCAAATGGACAGAGACTCATTTCAAAGTCAGACCAGTGTGTAAGTCGGAGGAAAAGATGAAGGCTGTGATGTTCACGTGAGCTTGCTGAACTTAAGATTTTTAAACTCTTACTTTATTTTATGATTTACTTTTGTTTCTTAGTCCAGGCTTTTGATCCCATTCATTTCCTCTAGTCTCCTTTCTGTATCTGATCGGACATTGAATCCACTCATTATCCCAAATTCATTTCCTCTGTTTATTTCTAAATCCTTAAATCCCATTGTAGTCACCCAGTTTGTCCCATTATTTGCCAAGGTTCTAAATGCCTTGATAGAGCTATCGCTGTGCTCTTACCAGCTCTCAATTCCAATAACTTGGAGCAATGTTTTTTATAACCCCAGGCTGCAATTTTAAGTCTATCTAATGGCACACTAACAAAATTTGGCTCTATGTATTGTTAAAATCATGAATGGTTTTGGTCTACTTTTTGGCTATAGCAATAGTGAACTTTAAAGCAAACTCCATTTGCTGGTGTACATGAAGTTTTAATGGGAATATTCACACAGGATCCCATGATTTGGGAAACTATTTTACATGCTCAAACTGCAGTATTCTAATGTATAATATCAAATCCTTTGAAGGTGTGAATGCCCTTTAGCTGTGGTCTTGCTGTTCATTAATCTGTATGAGATGTTTCAACTTCAGAAATAAAAGCATTTGGCAATCACAGTAACTAGTTCAATCTTGAAATTCAGTTTGACGCAGTTTTGCATTATATAGAGTTGATACATTAGCCATAAATATTAACACAAAACAATACAGCTCTAGAATCCGTACAGTGTGGAAGCAGGGCATTCAGCTCATCGGGTTTACACCAATTCCCCAAACAGCATTCCACCCAGACCTGCTCCATTCCTCTAAGTCTGCATTTCCCATGGCTAATCCACCTGGCATGCACTTCCTTGGACACCATGGACAACTTAACATGGTCATTTCGCTTAACCTGCACATCTTTGGACTGTGGGAGGTATCCGGAGCACCCAGGGAAATCCACACAGACAGTGGGAGAATGTGCAGACTGCACTTATACAGTTGTCTGAGGGTGGAATTGAACATGGGTCCCTGCCCTGTGTCTACTATGCTCAGTATTTGTATTGCATTCATTTTTAATCACCTGCTTCTTGTCTTTCTGTTGTTTTTAAACCCTGAATCATGTACCAAACGCTGACTCATGTTATCAGACTTCAGTATTAGCCACTAGGTGACACTCAGGAGCTTCCTTTAGCTGAATGGCGGAAGAGAACACTTTTTAGCTCAGCACCTTCTGTAAGCTCACGAAAGTTTTGTTGCAGCATCACCTGGTTTTGTCTTAGTTTTACCATTTTTAATAGGACTCTTAGTAAATCTACCAAAGATTGTCTTTGTCTTTGTCTCGAAACATCCCTATTTTATTTTGAAAAACGCCAAAGAACTGTGGATACTGGAAATCAGAAACAAAAATAGAAATTGATGGGAAAACTCAGCATGTCTGGCAGCTTCTGGGGAGAGAATTCAGAATTAATGTTTCATGACTAGTAACCTTCCTCAGAACTGATGGTACCTTGGAGAATGTTTTTTATGCAGAAGATGGAGTGGGGGCTGGGAGTAAGGAATAAACAATAGATGGGCTTAAAGCCTAGAGAGAACAGTCAGACAGACTAAGGAGTGGATGTCAGTCTGGCTAAGGAGGTGAATAGCTGTTGATGGGGATAATTTGCACATTTTCTTTTATAAAATACTGTATAGTCTTCAAGTGGCTTTGATCAGGGTGAGATGACTCCCCCAGTTGAAGTAAAATTGGAACTGACTCAACACACATCGATCATCTAACATTGGCAAGGTTCGAAAACACATTTGTGCTATACAACTGCCAGGCAATGACCACCTCCAATAACAAAATCCTTAGAGGGGAGCTCAAGAGTTAGGCAGCAGAACTGAGGAAATGAGCAAGGGAGCAAATGGGTTGCAAGCAGAAGGGAGAGAAGTGGGTGACTGGCATGAATCACAGATATGAAGTGTTGAATTGGATACAGGAGCTAAATACAAAGTGATGTCATAAATATTTATGTAGCCTACAGATTTGCAATGTTAGATTTACAGGTTAGGAACTTAATCCAGCATCATCACATTTTTATGGGAAAATGATTTTTGTTCAACACATTTTCATTTAGCGCACTTTTTAAAGGAAATTTATTAGGTCAGCTAAACAAAGAATAGCTGTACTCCCTTTTTGTAATTTAACATTTGGAGTCAGATATTATTCTGCTGAATCTTAATTCATGACCTCCAAAGCCAAATACTTATAGCACACTAGGTGTGGCACCACCAGGATTTTGTATAACTGATGCAGAGTTTCCAGAACCTGCATTTTTTAGTGATCTAGATAAAAAGGAATATTTTTCTTTTAATTCGCTCTTGGGATGTGGGCATTGCTGACTGACCAGCATTTATTGACTGTCCCTAGACGCCTTCAAGAAGGTGGTGATGAGCTGCCTTCTTGAACCACTGCAGTTCATGTAATGTAGGTAGCCCCCACAATGCCCTTAGGGAGGGAATTCCAGGATTTTGACCCAGTGACAGTGAAGGAATCATGATATATTTCCAAGTGAGGATGATGAGTGACTTGGACGGGAACCTGGAGGTGGTGTTCCCATGTTACTGCTGGCATTGTCCTTCCAGATGGAAGTAGTCATGGGTTTGGAAGGTGTTGTCTAAGGACCTTTGATAATTTCCTGCAGTGCATTTTATAGATAGTACACACTGCTGCTACTGGGCATGATGGTGGATGGAGTGGATGTTTGTGGATATGGTGCCATTCAAGTGGGCTGCTTTGTCTTGGATGCTGTCAAGCTTCTTTAGTGTTGTTGGAGCTGCACTCATCCAGGCAAGTGGAGAGTATTCCATCACACTCCTGACTTATGCCTGGGGATGACGGGCAGGCTTTGGGGAGTCAGGAGGTATGTTACTCACCGCAGTATTCATAACCTCTGACCTGCTGTTGTAGCACTGTGTTTATGTGGTGAGTCCAGTTGAGTTTCTGGTCACTGCTCAGCAATAACCTGCTTAGTGACACCCGGTTTGGGTTCCACCAGGGTCATTCAGCTCCAGATCTCATTATAGCCTTGGCTCAATCATGGATAAAAAAGCTGAATTTCAGAGGTGACGTGAGATTTGATAGCCCTAGACATCAAGGCTGTGTTTAACTAAGTGAAGGAGCCCTAGCAAAACTGGAATCAATGGGTATCGGGGGCAAACACTCCGGTGGTTGGAGTCAGACCTGACAGATAGGAAGATAATTGCGGTTGTTCGAGGTCAGTCATCTCAGCTCCTGGACATCTTTGCAGGAGTTCCTCAGGGTGGTGTCCTAGGCCCAACTATTTACAGCTGTTTCATCAATAACCTTCCATCAAAAGGTCAGAAGTGGGGATGTTTGTCAATGACTGTTCAGCAATGTTCATGACTCCTTAGACACTGAAGCAGTCCATGTTCAAATGGAACATAATCTGGAAAAATACCCAGGCTTGGGCTGGCAAATAGGAAGTAATATTCACACTACACAAATGCCATGCAATGATAATCTCCAATAAGAGATTATCTAACTGCAATCCTTTGACATTCAATAGCATTGCTATCACTGAATCTCGCACTATCACCATCCTTGGGATTACCAGTGACCTATATATGTCCTATACATAAAAAGCAGGACAAATCCAACCTGGCTAATTACTACTCCATCAGTCGACTCTTGACCATCAGTAAAGTGATGGAAGTTGTCATCAACAGTGTTTCATATACCCATCCAAATGCCTTTTAAATGTTGTAATTGTACTAGCCTCCAGCACTTCCTCTGGCAGCTCATTCCATACACGTACCACCCTCTGCGTGAAAACATTGCCTCTTAGAGGTCCCTTTTAAATCTTTCCCCTCCCACCCTAAACCTATGTCCTCTAGTTCTGGACTCTCGCACCCTAGGCAGAAGCCTTTTATCTATTTATGCTATCCATGCCCATCATGATTTTATAAATATGGAGTGGTTAAAAGACCAGTATCTGTAATGCTGTGGACCATTGGAGGACTCTGAGATGGATGATACACTTGGCACTTCCTGCTGAAGATTGATGCAAATGCTTCAACCTTATCTTTTGTGCTGATGTGCTGGACCCCTCTATCATTGAGCATGGAGATATTTGTGGAACCTCCTCCTCCATTGTTTAATTATCCCCCACCATTCACAACTGGATGTGGCAGGTCTGCAGAGCTTAGATCTGATTGTGGGATGGCTTAGCTCTAACTAGCACTTAAGACCAAAAGACCATAAGAAATAGGAGTGGAAGTAGGGCCATTCTGCCCATCGAGTCCACTCTTCCATTCAATCATGGCTAATGGGCATTTCAACGCCACTTACCCGCACTTTCCCCGTATCCCTTAATTCTTTGAGATTAGAATTTATCAATCTCTGCCTTGAAGACAATTAACATCCTGGCCTCCACTGTGCTCCGTGGCTTCCACGGCCCACCACTCTGTCTGAAGAAATGTTTCCTCATTTCTGTTCTAAATTGACCCTCTCTAATTCTAAGGCTGTGCCCACAAGTCCTAGTATCCCAGCCTGACGGAAACAATTTCCCGGCATCCACCCTTTCTAAGCCATGCATTATCTTTTAGGTTTCTATTAGATCTCCCCTCAACTTTCTTAAATCTAACAAATACAATCCCAGGATCTTCAGCCGTTAATCGTATGTTAGGCCTACCATTCCAGGGATCATCCATGTGAATCTCTGCTGGATGTGCTCCAGTGCCAGTATGTCCTTCTTGAGGTGTGGGGCCCATAAGTGGGCACAGTATTCTAAATGGGGCCTAGCCAGAGTTTTATAAAGTCTTAGTAGCACCTCACTGCTTTTACATTCCAACCCTCTTGAAATAAATGACAACATTACATTTACTTTCTTAACCGTGGACTCAACTTGCGAGTCAACCTTTAGACAATCCAGTACTAGCATTCCCAGATCCCTTTGTACTTTGGCTTTATGAATTTTCTCACTGTTTATAAAATAGTCCATGCCTTTGTTCTTTTTTCCAAAGTGCAAAGACCTCGCATTTGCTAACATTGAATTTCATCAGCCATTTTTTAGACCATTCTCCTAAACTGTCTAAATCTTTCTGTAGCCTCCCCACCTCCTCAGAACTACCTGCCTGTCCACCTAACTTCGTATCATCGACAAACTTGGCCAGAATTCCATCCAGATCATTGTGGCTTACACTGTTTGGCATGCAAGTAGTTCTAATTGGTAGCTTCACCAGGTTGACACCTCGTTTCTTGGTGTGCCCAGTGCTGCTTCTGGCATACCCTCCTGCACTCTTCATTGAACCAGGGTTGATCCCTTGTCTTAATGGTAGTGATTGAGTGGGGGCTAAACCATACCGTGAGATTGCAGATGTGACCATAATTACAATGTTTAAAAGACATTTGAATAAGTAGATAAATAGGAATGGTTTGGAGGCATGTGGGCCAGGAGGAGGTAAGTGGAACTAGTTTAGTTTGGGATTATGTTTGGCATGGACTGGTTGGACCAAAAGTGTCTGTTTCCATGCTGTGTGACTCTGTAAGTCTGAGTTCAAGTATGTTTTTCCCTTTTGCTGGTTCCCTCACCACCTGTGCACACCCAGTCTTGCAGCTATATCCTTTAGGACCCGACCAGCTTGTTTATAACATTTTAATGATCTATGTACACTGGTAAACTGTGAATGAAGGTGTTAATTCCTATAGAGCTATATTCTGGCATTTATCCTGATAGGTACTGCCATTATTAAGCAATTCTGAAAGGTTAATTGCTCTAATTTGCTGTGTTTCCTGCACTATTCTGTCATGATTTACATCTAATTTAAAATAATTTCTATTGTATGGGGCTAGATGTGTTTTCTCCCCTTTTTCCCTCCCAACTACTGATTTCTTTCATCTTGTGAAAGCTATAGTTTGTTACTTCCTTCTTTGTAGGATCTATTCGTGCACATATTGGCTTGAATGTTCACAACAAGAGGCACTCATGATTGTTACTTGTAGATATTTTCTAATCAGTCAACTTTACTGATGATTGGGAGTAGACTGACGGGCCAGTAATTAGCTGGGTTGGATTTGTCCTGTTTTTCTCTACAGGATGTACATGGTCAATTTTCCACATTGTTGAATATATGCTGGTCTTGTTGCTGTACTGAACAACTTGGCGAGAGGCATGTTAAGTTTTAGAACTCAAGACTGATTGGGGGCAGATGTTCGCAGGTAAAGGGACGGCTGGAAAATGGGAAGCCTTCAGAAATGAGATAACTAGAGTCCAGAGACAGTTTATTCCTGTTAGGGTGAAAGGAAAGGCTGGTAGGTATGGGGAATGCTGGATGACTAAAGAAATTGAGGGTTTGGTTAAGAAAAAAAAGGAAGCATATGTCAGGTATAGACAAGATAGATCGAATGAATCCTTAGAGTGTAAAGGAAGTAGGAGTATACTTAACAGGGAAATCAGGAGGGCAAAAAGGGGACATAAGATAGCTTTGGTAAATAGAGTTAAGGAGAATCCAAAGGGTTTTTACAAATACATTAATGTCAAAAGGTAACTAGGGAGAGAAGAGGTCCCCTCAAAGATCAGCAAGGTGGCCTTTGTGTGGAACTGCAGAAGATGGAGGAGATACTAAACGAGTATTTTGTGGAAAAGGACATGGAAGATATAGAATGTAGGGAAATAGGTGGTGACATCTTGAAAAATGTCCATATTACAGAGGAGGAAGTGCTGGATGTCATAAAACACATAAAAGTGGATAAATCCCCAAGACCCTGTTCAAGTGTCCCCCAGAATTCTGTGGGAAGCTAGGGAAGTGATTCCATGGCCCTTTACTGAGATATTTGTATCATGGATCGTCACAGGTGAGGTACTGGAAGACTGGAGGTTGGCTAAAGTAGTGCCACTGTTTAAGAAAGGTGGGATGAACAAGCCAGGGAACTATAGACCAGTGAGCCTAATGTTGGTGGTGGGCAAGTTGTTGGAGGGAATCCTGAGGGACAGGATGTATATGTATTTGGAAAGGCAAGGACTGATTGGGGAATAGTCAACATAGCTTTGTGCGTGGGACATCATGTCTCACAAACTTGATTGGGTTTTTTTGAAGAATTGATGGATTGATGAGGGCAGAGTGGTGAACATGATCTATATGGACTTCAGTAAGGTGTTCAACAAGGTTCTTCATGGGAAACTGGTTGGCAAGGTTAGATCTCATGGAATACAGGGAAAACTAGCCACTTGGATACAAAACAGGCTCAAAGGTAGAAGACAGAGGGTGGTGGTGGAGGGCCATATTTCTGACTGGAGGCTTGTGACACAGGATTGCCACAAGGATTGATGCTGGCTCCACTACCTTTCATCATTTATATAAATGATTTGGATGTGAGCATAAGATGTACAGTTAGTAAGTTTGCAGATGACATCAAAATTGGAGGTGTAGTGGACAGCGAACAAGGTTACCTCACATTACAATGGGATCTTGATCAGATGGGCCAATGGGCTGAGAAGTGCCAGATGGAGTTTAATTTAGATAAGTGCAAGGTGCTGCAATTTGAGAAAGCAAATCTTAGCAGGACTTATACACTTAATGGTAGGGTCCTAGGGAGTGTTGTTGAACAAAGAGACCTTGGAGTGCAAGTTTATTGCTCCTTAAAAGTGGAGTTGCAGGTAAATAGGATAGTGAAGGCGGTGTTTGGTATGCTTTCCTTTATTGGTTCAGAGAATGCGTGCCATTCTGGTCTCCTTCCTATTTGGAAAGATGTTGTGATACTTGAAAGGGTCCAGAAAAGATTTACAAGGATGTTGCCAGATTTGGAGGATTTGAACTATAGGGAGAGGCTGAATAGGCTGGGGCTGTTTTCCTTGGAGTGCTGGAGGCTGAGAGGTGCCCTTATAGAGGCTTTTAGAATTATGAGGGGCATGGATAGGGTAAATAGACAAAGTCTCTTCTTTGGAGTGGGGGAGTCCAGAACTAGCAGGCATAGGTTTAGGGTGAGAGGGGAAAGATATACAAGAGAGATTGAAGGGGCAACTTTTTCATGCAGAGGGTGGTACATGTATGGAATGAGCTGCCAGAGGAAGTGGTGGAGGCGAGCACGATTGCAACATTTAAAAGTCATCTAGATGGGTATATGAATAGCAAGGGTTTGGAGGGATATGGGCCGGGTGCTGGCAGGTGGGACTAGATTGGGTTGGGATATCTGGTCAGCATGGACGGGTTGGACCGAAGGGTCTGTTTCCATGCTGTACATCTCTGACTCTTTGACTCTATGACTTCAATACTATTGCTGGAGTGTTGTTAGGGCCCATAGCCTTTGCAGTATTCATTATCTTTCGCTGTTTCTTTTTATCACTTGGAGTGAATCGAATTGGCCGAAGACTAACATCTGTGAAGCTGCGACCTCTGGAGAAAGCCAAGATGGATTATCTACTTGTCACTTCTGGCTGAAGATTTTGCAAGTGCTTAGCGTGTTCTCTTTTGGAATGATGCACTGGATTCCCCAGTCATTGAGGATGGGGATATTCGTGGAAGCCTCTCCTCCTGTTAGATGTTTAATATCCACCAACATTCACGCTGATCAGGTTATCAGTCTGTCACAGCACAAAAACATTACCAACCAGGAACACAAGTGCTACTCTCTGAGGTCACGTCAATGGTGAATTATCCTTCCTCAGTGTTATTACAGTCTTCAACCACTCCATAGTCCTCCAACACCACATCCATTGTCTCAGTGGAACTTCCCTCACCTGGTTCCATTTTTATTTATCTGCCAATAGGAAGAATATTTCTAACAACTCTTTCTTTTCCCATTCCTGTGCCATTTCCTGTGCAGTCTAGGCACCTACCTTTGCTCCCTCCGCTTTTTCTTTACATGCCTTGTAGACATGACCCATATATCTTTTTTTACCATTGTCTGTAGATGTTGAGTGAGCCTACATCTCCATGTAAAGGGTTGTTATGGTAATGTCCCTATCTCTGAGTCAGGAAGGTGCAAGTTCAAATCCCACCTGCTCCAGAGATGTGCAATATCAGCTTCAAGCAGGTTGGTTAGGAAGTGTCTACATCGAACACCCAAGCATGACTTTTCTACCACCATTTAACTGTCTTTATTGGTCTTGAAAGAACTGGAATTTATGCCCATTTAAATATGGATAAGATTGGCCATTGTCTTTTGACCACACCAAAAACAATACTCTTTTCCCAAGAATTCCATCTCCTTTTCTGGACACAGTCTTGGGCCAATCTAGTGTTTTCATGAACTTGCCATCCAAATTTGACCCTTAGCTGACATTTGGATAACATTCTCTCCAAAGACCACTACCAGACTCTGCAATTGTCACAGCCCCATCTGTTACTGTAGTCCTCATCTGGCCTTTATCATCGTTACAGTTGACTGTTCCAAAGCTCTCCTCCATTTTCGAGTGTTCCCACTCACTCATGTAGATCAGTGAGGACCTGAATAATTAACCTCACATTCCAAAAATCTCAAATTTAAAGTGTTCAATCTTATGTTGAAATTCTAATAAGGTCTCATCTTTCCTTACCTCTGAACCTCCTCCCGTCCTACAGCTTAACTCTCCTACCAATTTTCAATCTTTCTCTGCCTCTGTTCTCTTTTGTATCAGCCTCCCTTCCTTCACTTTACCATCAGGAGCCATACCTGAATAGAATTGAATTGAATATATTGTCACGTGTACTGAGGCACAGTGAAAAGCTTTGTCTTATGAGCAATACAGGCAGATCATATACTTAAGTAACATAGATAATAAATAATAGGTAATCAGCAGCAAAAACAAAACACAGGTACAGGCGAATGTTAATATTTTGTTAGTCCATTCAATATTCTAACAACAGTATGGTAGAAACTGTTATGAAATCAACTGCTGCGTGTGTTCAGGCTTCTGTACCTTCTTTCCGATGGTAGAGGTTGTAGAAAAACATTGCCAGTGTGGGATGGATCTTTAAGAATGGCTGGTGGCCTTTCCTTGACAGCGGGCCAGGTAGATAGATTCTATAGCTGGGAGGTTGGCCTTTGTGATTGTCTGGGTCAAGTTCACCACTCTCTGTAACCATCTCCGATCTTGAATGGTACAGTTGCTATACCAGACAGAATGCTCTTGATGCGGCACCTATAAAAATTGGCTTCAGCTGCCTAAGCTCTATGCTTTGGAATTCCCTCCTCCCCCACCTCCCCCCCAAAAAAGAAGGTAACTGCCTCTTTCTCGCTGCCATTAAAATTCTTAAACACCAAAACATTGACACAGCCCTTACATGTTCAGTTGTGGGGCTCAAACCTCATTTACCTAATATAGGAAGTCAACCATTTGTAAGCAATTTTCATATAGTTTATTGAATCTGTTAAGAAGTGACAGTTTATATACAATGCATTATTTATATAAAGAAAGGAAATTTGCACTCCATAACAGATGATGACGCTTCACTGATCCCAAAGCAATCGTAAGAATTGAGAAGTAGAGATGATGGACATCTGTGATATAGAGTGGTGGAATGTTAATTCCTGATGTTTTACAGTTTTTTGTATTAACAATCTTTTATTCTTTCCTTGAATTGATACAGGGGAACTCCTGGTCTTCTCCCAAGAAGGCTTGTTCTCCTGGAACCTCTCTTTCTCATTTCCACCTATCCCTATTTAAATGCCTTCTTCGGGGATAGCAACCTTTGCTGCCTGACTCCTTTGGCCAGTGACCTTGAGCAGTTACTCCCAAAGTCAAGATGGCCATTGTCCCTTTGCCCACCTCCATTTGAAGGTTACTTTTCATTCCTTCTAAGAATAAAAAAATCCTATCTTCCCAAAACATTTATTGATAATAGGGCAGTGCCCTCCAGCTAAATCTTTGACATTGGTTCAATAGAACATATGACCTCAGGGAATCTTTGTAACCTTTGTGTTAATATGCTAGAGATCTGCTTATGTTTGTAGAAGGTTAGTTACTGTTGTAACATTAATGCTGCATACTAAATAAATGGATGCGTTGGACCGAAGTGTCTGTTTCCATGCTGTACATCTCTATGACTATAATTCAGTTTTAAAGATGTTTCCAATTTCCAACATCCACTGTCATAATCTTAGGCTTGGTTTTCATTTTTTTTCCTTATGTCACTGAATTTCCTGGGGGATTATTTTGTTGATGTTGCCATATAAATGGAAACTATTGACTGACATATACTAAGTTGTCCACTGTTGATTGGTCATTTAAGGGCCTTAATTAGCATCCTGGGGGTAATATCTTCTTGCCTGGACTTAATTAGTCCACCCAAACCTCCCATCCGATCAGCCACACACCTCCAACGCCCAACCCCAGCCTCAGAACTCACTTCCACAGGAAGCATTGAATGTTGTCCATTTTCCCACTTTCCTATGTTGACCTGCTCTGGAAATTGAGCACTTGATTTGTGTGATTTGGCAGACATGTCCTTTACGCAGGAATGTAAGTCTGTACTTACATTTTTGGCACACCTGTTCAATAAATAATGATAACACTTCTCCTAATCCCATTTCCCGATTCATTACAAAAGCTTCTTTAATAGTTTGTATTCTGATTGATGTTTGTGTAAACCCATTGAGGTGGCACCATCGCTTTACAAGGTGTTAGATGTCATTGTGCCTGGAAGAATTGCTTTTCTGTCTGTTCTCTTTCATTACCTCTTATAATCATCTCAATTAACCCATTGATACCCACTGAGACAATCAGGACATTTAAATTGCAATCACCTGCACTTATACCCATCAGTATGGGTTCAATATATAACAAAACCATCTACTTTATCTCCTTTGAATGAATATTCCCAACTTGTCAGTTCTGTCTTCATTCTATTGCACCTTTTCAGCATAATGAATACCATGTTGTTATTGGACATCAATAAATAATTGAGACCATTTCTCCTTTTGCCTTCCACTCAATGAAATAAAATTGAATCGTGGATCAAAATATGAAAGGAAAGAACAAATATAAAACAATCCAATCATCTGTGAACAGGTACTGACAAAATAATTAGGAGTAAAGTCTGACAAATCATCTGTCCCTAACTGACTTCATTCTAGGGTCTTAAAATAAGTGGCTATTGAGATGGTGGCTATTGAATCTAAATTTTCCAGATTCTTGCATTGGCCCATCCAATTTGAAAATAGTAAAAGTGACTCCTGTATTCAAGAAAGGAAAGAGACAGAAAACAAGGAGCTCAAGGCCAGTTAGCCGAACATTTGTTATAGGCAAAATGTTGGAATCTGTTATTAAGGAGATTATATCAGAGCAATTAGAAAATCTTAATCCAATTAGGCAGAGTCAACATGCTTTGTGAGAGGGAAATCAAATTTGATTAATTTATTAGACATCTTTGAGATTGTAGGTAAAAACGAGGACTGCAGATGCTGGAAGCCCGAGTCTGGATTAGAGTGATACTGGAAAAGCACAGCAGGTTCCTCAGGAATAGCTTCTGCCCGAAACATCAATTTTCCTGCTCCTTGGATGCTGCCTGACCTGCTATGCTTTTTCAGCATCACTCTAACCCATCTTTGAGAATGTAACAAGCAACATAGAAAAAGGGAAGCCAGTGGAGTTAAATTTCCAGAAGGCACTTGTTAAAATATCACATCAAAAGTTACTATGTTAATATGGGAATTCATATTATAGGGGGTAAATTGTCAGATTGTGATGAGTAGTGTGCCACAGGGATCAATGCTGGTGCCTCAAGTATTTACAATTTCCTTCAATGACCTGGATATAGGGACCAAAATGGGTGATTACTAAATTTGTTGATGCTCTCCCACAGTCCAAAGATGTGCAGGTCAGGTGAATTGGCTGTAGTTAAGTTGCCCGTAGTGTTAGGTTAGGGATATGGGTGGGTTGCGCTTCAGCGGGTCGGTGTGGACTTGTTGGGCCGAAGGGCCTGTTTCCACACTGTAATGTAATCTAATCTAAAGAAAGATAGAAAAGTAAATTGTGAATACAACATAAGGAGTAGACAAAGGTATAGTTAGAGGTTAAGTTGGTGAGAAAAAAATTGACAAATGGAGTGTAATATTCATGAAATGTGAACTTGTGGATTTTAGCAGGAAGAATAATAACGTAGTCCTTAATTACCAATGTTTTGGTTATTGTTCTTTGGCAATAGAGTAGCCAAATAACTTACAGTTCCAACATTGGGGAAAAAAAGTTTTAAAAAAAGCAGTAAAATAACTTGTAGTAATTTCCATATGTTTCAAATGAATATCTTGCCTATCTGCTCAGTGGACAATGAGAGAGCAAAGCCGTATGTTGCAGAAAGTTCCAAGGTTCAATCGTTGGTAAACTGAATTGGATGATTTCAGTTACAGTGACAACAAGACGTAATAAAACTGGATTCAAATTTCTGGTTTCAGAGAGTATGGAATTGGGTAGGATTCATAATTCCAAGCTTTTTTTTAGTTTCTTTGGTTAGTTGCAACAAAGCCTTTAAATTCTTTTTTAGCCCAAGGCTAAACATCTCTCAGTTTAGGTGTAGTTCATTATTTTAACCGTAAATAATAGAGAGCTAATTACAGGGTTTTCTTTGAGAGAACAACAACAAGTTTATCACCTAATAACTGTGAGAAGAATAGTATAAAGACAAGGTCAAACATTCAGGGTTTATGCAGTCACTTGGGCTCTCTGTTTCTCACACATGCAAATATAGTTAACAGGAATAATGTCCAGTAGAAGAGGATGGAAAAAGAATATGCATTATAAAGTTGTTTTGGTTTCTTTGAGGCATAAGGTTTTAACTTGAGGCCACAGTTGGTTAATTGATTTCATGGATTGTCAGCAGTAGTCTTTTTAATTTTATTGGTGATTTGTTAATTGGGAAATATGAGAAATGAGGAAACATTCTTCTCTATGTGAGCTGAGTGAGATGTTCAAATGATCTTTACCACTAAGTTGTATCTAAAATAAAAGCATTAAAGCTGGAGATACTCAGCAAACCTTGCAGCATCTATCAGGAAGAACAGGATTGACATTTTGGGTTGACTAGAGTTGAGAGTGTGGTGCTGGAAAAGCACAGCAGGTCAGGCAGCATCGGGCATTGGCGTTTCCAGGCATAAGCCCTTCATCAGGAATGATAGCCTCATTCCTAATGAAGGGCTTATGCCCAAAACATCGATTTTCCTGTTCCTCGGATGCTGCCTGACCTGCTGTGCTTTTCCAGCACCACCTCTCGACTCTGATCTCCAGCATCTGCAGTCCTCACTTTCTCCATTTTGGGTTGACTATCTTAAATGAAGAGTGGGTTCTTGTGCTTCAACACGATCTCAACTCGTTCCAAGGAATGTTTTGACATAAAGCTGTGTCCTTCATATCCCTGAACTTCAGCAGCAACATTAACTCAACTGTTTGTGCAAATATTGCTATTTTTGCTGAGGTGACGAGAGACATTTCACAGAGGTTATATTGTGTAGTTTCTAGCCTCCTCCAATAAATCATGTTTGTTCCATTTTATGAGAATTAACATCAAAATTGGTCATTTCCTGTTATGCTGATAGTGTTACAGAACCCCACTCTTAGTTTGTTTTGACTGTTAGGTTTTTGACATCAAGTAGTTCATGTAGGTGGATAAAATATTTTCGAGTTTCATTTTGATGATTTTTTTTAAGATCCAAAGTTTGTCTGAAATTTCAAGCGGGCGTTTGGCATATCATGGTTTCTGAGTTTAATGTATATATAACATGCTGCAAATGTTTTAATGGCAGGGCTTTTATAGTTCAATTATTTTATTTAGTCACTATCTTTGATGAATTAACATGGCTGCCACACTACAGCATGGTTCTTAAATGTTCAGATCTCACTGTAAAATTATTTTTTGAAAGATCCTCTTGAAAGGTAGTTTTTGATTTTGATGGATTACTATTTGGTTTTCATGGATTATTTTTTTAATTCTCACTACTTTATTAGATGATGCACCCATGTAATAGCATTTCTTTTTGTAGTTATGTTGATGTCTGAGGTATTTAGATCCATGCAAAAACAGAACTATAAGAAAATATTGATGGAAAAGGACAGACCAGATCTAAGAGTTGAAGTTCTAATTTGGAGAAAGGCCAATTTTGATGGTATTAGACAAGAACTTTCAAAAGCTGACTGGGGGCAAATGAGATAACAAGAATCCAGAAAAAGTATATTCCTGTTACGATGAAAGGAAAGCCTGGTAGGTATAGGGAATGCTGGATGACTAAAGAAATTGAGGGTTTGGTTAAGAAAAAGAAGGAAGCATATGTAAGGTATAGACCTATTCCTGATGTAGGGCTTTTGCCCGAAACGTCGATTTTACTGCTCCTCAGATGCTATCTGAACTGCTGTGCTTTTCCAGCACCACGAATCCAGAAACAGGATAGATCGAGTAAATCCTTAGAAAAGCATAAAGGCAGTTGGAGTATACTTAAGAGAGAAATCAGGAGGGCAAAAAGGGGACATGAGATAGCTTTGGCAAATAGAATTAAGGAGAATCCAAAGGGTTTTTACAAATACATTAGGGAGAGAATAGGACTCCTTAAAGATCAGAGTCAAGACTAGATTGATGCTGGAAAAGCACAGCAGGTCAGGCAGCATCTAAGGAGCAGGCAAATCAACATTTCATGCAAAAGCCCTTTATCAGGAATCAGGATTCTGCCTGACCTGCTGTGCTTTTCTAGCACCACTCTAATCTTGACTCTGATCTCCAGCATCTGCAGTACCCACTTCAGCCCCTCAATGAGCAGAAAGGCGGCCTTTGTGTGGAGCCGCAGGAAATGGGGAGATACTAAACTAGGATTTTGCATCAGTATTTACTGCGGAGAAGGACATGGAAGATATAGAATGTAGGGAAATAGATGGTGACATCTTGAAAAATGTCCATATTACAGAGGAGGAAGTGCTGGATGTCTTGAAATGCATAAAGATGGATAAATCCCCTGATCAGGTGTACCCTAGAACTCTGTGGGAAACTAGGGAACTGATTGCTGGGCCTCTCACTGAGATATTTGTATCATCGATTATCACAGGAGATGTGCCGGAAGACTGGAGGTTGGCTAACGTGGTGCCACTGTTTAAGAAAGGTGGTAAGGACAAGCCAGGGAACTATAGACCTGATGTCGGTGGTGGGCAAGTTGTTGGAGAGAATCCTGAGGGACAGGATGTACATGTATTTAGAAAGGCAAGGACTGATTAGGGATAGTCAACATGGCTTTGTGCATGGGAAGTTGAAACTTTATTGCTGGAACAGCACAGCAGGTCAGGCAGCATCCAGGGAACAGGAGATTCGACGTTTTGGGCACAGGCCCTTCTTCAGGAATGAGCAGAGAGTGTTCAGCAGGAGAAGATAAAAGGTAGGGAGGAGGGACTTGGAGGAGGGGAGTTGGAAATGTGATAGGTGGAAAGAGGTCAAGGTGAGGGTGATAGGTCGGAGTAGGATGGAGGCGGAGAGGTCAAGAAGAAGACTGCAGGTCAGGAAGGCGGTGCCGGGCTGGAGGGATCCGGCTGAGACAGGGTGGGGGGAGGGGGGATGAAGAAACTGGTGAAGTCCAAGTTCATCCCCTGCGGTTGGAGGGTTCCCAGTCGGAAGATAAGACGCTCCTCCTCCGACCGTCGGGTTGTTGTGGTTTGGCGGTGGATGAGTCCAATGACCTGCATATCCTCGGTGGAGTGGGAGGGGGAGTTGAAATGCTGTGCCACAGGTTGGTTGGGTTGGTTCGTCCGGGTGGCCCAGAGGTGCTCTCTGAATCGCTCCGCAAGTAGGCGGCCTGTCTCCCCAATATAGAGGAGGCCACACCGGCTGCAGCGGATGCAGTAGATGATGTGGGTGGAGGTGCAGGTGAATCTGTGGCGGATATGGAAGTTTCCCTTGGGGCCTTGGAGAGAAGTGAGGGGGGAGGTGTGGGCGCAAGTGTTGCACCTCCTGCGATTGCAAGGGAAGGTGCCGGGAGTGGAGGTTGGGTCGGTGGGGGGTGTGGATCTGACAAGGGAGTTGCGGAGGGAGTGGTCTCTACGGAAAGCTGATAGGGGAGGGGAGGGAAATATATCCTTGGTACTGGGGTCTGTTTGGAGGTGGCGGAAGTGACGGCGGATGATGCGCTGTACATGGAGATTGGTGGGGTGGTAGGTGAGGACCAGTGGGGTTCTGTCCTGGTGGCGGTTGGAGGGGCGGGGCTCAAGGGCGGAGGAGCGGGAAGTGGAGGAGATGCGGTGGAGGGCACCGTCGACCACGACGTGGAGCGATTCAGAGAGCACCTCTGGGCCACCCGGACGAACCAACCCAACCAACCTGTGGCACAGCATTTCAACTCCCCCTCCCACTCCACCGAGGATATGCAGGTCATTGGACTCATCCACCGCCAAACCACAACAACCCGACGGTCGGAGGAGGAGCGTCTTATCTTCCGACTGGGAACCCTCCAACCGCAGGGGATGAACTTGGACTTCACCAGTTTCTTCATCCCCCCTCCCCCCACCCTGTCTCAGCCGGATCCCTCCAGCCCGGCACCGCCTTCCTGACCTGCAGTCTTCTTCTTGACCTCTCCGCCTCCATCCTACTCCGACCTATCACCCTCACCTTGACCTCTTTCCACCTATCACATTTCCAACTCCCCTCCTCCAAGTCCCTCCTCCCTACCTTTTATCTTCTCCTGCTGAACACTCTCTGCTCATTCCTGAAGAAGGGCCTGTGCCCGAAACGTCGAATCTCCTGTTCCCTGGATGCTGCCTGACCTGCTGTGCTGTTCCAGCAATAAAGTTTCAACTTTGATCTCCAGCATCTGCAGACCTCACTTTCTCCTTTGTGCATGGGAAATCATGTCTCACAAATGTGTTTGAGTTTTTTGAAGAAGTAACAAAGAGGATTGATGAGGGCAGAGCAGTAGGTGTGATCTATATGGACTTCAGTAAGGTGTTCGACAAGGTTCTTCATGGGAAACTGGTTGGCAAGGTTAGATCTCATGGAATACAGGGAGAACTAACCACTTGTATACAGATCTGGCTCAAAGGTAGAAGACAGAGGGTGGTGTTCGAGGATTGTTTTTCAGACTGGAGGCCTGTGACCAGTGGAGTGCCACAAGGATCAGTGCTGGCTCCACTACCTTTCATCATTTATATAAATGATTTCGATGTGAGCTTAAGAGGTATTGTTAGTAAGTTTGCAGATGACACCAAAATTGGAGGTGTCGTGGACAGTGAAGAAGATTACCTCAGATTACAACTGGATCTTGATCAGATGGGCCAGTGGGCTGAGAAGTGGCAGATGGAGTTTAATTTAGGCAATTGTGAGGTGCTGCATTATGGGAAAGCAAATCTTAGCTGAACTTATACACTTAATGGTAAGGTCCCAGGGAGTGCTGCTGAACAAAGAGACCTTGGAGTGCAGGTTCATAGTTCGTTGAAAGTGGAGTTGCAGGTAGATAGGATAGTGAAGAAGGTGTTTGATATGCTTACCTTAATTGGTCAGAGTATTGAGTACAAGAGTTGGGAGGTCATTTTGTGGCTGTACAGGATATTGGTTAGGCCACTGTTGGAATATCGTGTGCAAGTCTGGTCTCTATCCTATCGGAAAAATGTTGTGAAATTTGAAAGGGTTCAGAAAAGATTTACAAGGATGTTGCCAGGGTTGGAGCATTTGAGCTATAGGGAGAGGTTGAAGAGGCTGGGGCTGTTTTCCCTGGAACGTCAGAGGCTGAGGGGTGACCTTATAGATGTTTACAAAATCATGAGGGGCATAGATAGGGTAAATAGACAAAGTCTTTTCCCCGGGGTGGTGGAGTCCAGAACTAGAGGGCATAGGTTTAGGGTGAGAGGGGAAAGATATAAAAGAGACCTAAGGGGCGACTTTTTCACACAGAAGGTGATACGTGTATGGAATGAGCTGCCAGAGGAAGTGGTCGAGGTTAATACTATTTTAAAAGGCATTTGGATGAGTATATGAATAGGAAGGGTTTGGAGGGATATGGTCTGGGTGCTAGCAGGCGGTACTAAATAGGGTTGGGATATCTGGTTGGCATGGATAAGTTGGACTGAATGATCTGTTTCAATGCTGTACATTTCTATGACTCTATAAATTCATCAATATCCTTAATAATTGTCAAGTTTCCACTAAAGTTAAAGCTACAACTCACAAGGAAAACACTAATTTCCTCGACACCACAGTACTTAAGTTGCCATAAGTCAACAGGTATAACAACAGTTATCTTTGATAATAATAGATTCACACTTCTACACACAAGAAGCCATGACCCTAAGTACGCCTTTCAGATTATAAGGTTGTGGCTAATGCACTCCTATTGCAAATTCACAAAGTTGTAATATTTTAACCAGGCATTTACTGTTCTTTCTACTGCATCCCGGAACTTAATCTCAGATTTAAATTAAACAATTGATGCAACATTCATTATAATAGCTTCCAATGCATTTTCCCCATATGGTAGCTCCTGAATATATACAGTATTAAGCCAGAAATTCCACATTCATATGCAAGTAATTCATTATCTCAGTAATTTCAAACTTTCCTGGCTCCAATTTACCTAACTGTTTCTTTATTGACAAGTTTGAACCTTTACGGTCTTCTTTGCAGCCTCCCACTTTCTCCCAACCCCTTGCATCTTCCTGCTATTGCTATCTGCCTCTCTCTCCCACCATCCTGCAGCCTCCTTCTCTCTTGATTGCCCTTGCGGTTTTGCACTCTCTCTCACTCTGGACAATTTGAGGGTTCTGGGAGTGAATTCACTTTTCACCCCATGCGTTTTGAACATTGCTACAATGACTCTTGTACCAGAATAGCATGCATTTTCTGTACATTTTACCAATAAATGTGTAAATGTTTTTCCTGACCTTGGCTTGCTATTTTGTATTTTAGTTGGTGTAATTGGGAAAATTAACTTGTAACTAAAAATGAATCTCAAGAATATGTAGCCAATTCCAACAAAAACACTGAATTTTAAAACAGAAATGACTTCTCAATTATGTTTTGCAGTGGAAAACATCTTTTAAAAATTGAAGTGATTTGCAATGTAGATGTTAATTTTTGATGTTTGTTTTAAGTAACTAATGGTGAACACGTTTTATTGATCTTATTCATTAGGTTTTAGCCTCTTGGTCCAACGTTTCCCAAATCTATGAGCAAATAAAATGCACAAGTATAATCCCTACGCTTTGTTCTAGCTCCAAAGAACATTGTGTTCGATTTAATTTCAAACCTTGTGTTCAGCCAAGGGAAGCAGCTTCATTAAAAATACATATGGTAGCCTCTCTAGGAGCATTGTAGATGATGAACAGTGATACATTGACTTGAATGATTTATTGTCACTTGCATTTCACACTGAATAATACAGTAAAATACACTGAAAAGCTGCAACAATCACCACAATCCAGCTATTCATTCCTAATGCCATATATATTAAGAATTACATGCCATTCTTGATTTTAATGTTGTCAGATTTAAGTTTTGAAAATTTAGCCTATTTGGCGTAATTTAAACAATCACTAGGTTATTAGTAGTCCATTCATTGGTCTCCAGCATTATTGTACAAAAGCAGTTGTTAGGTTTCAAATTGTACATCTTGGCAATACCTTTATTTGATGGATCCTTGCAGCAACGCCTCAGTTTAGTCAGCTGAAGTGCTAACATTTCTCCATTTTATTACTTGTGTTCCATTTTATAATAAGTTACATATTCGTTAGGTTATTAATGCTCACAGGGAAGTAGAAAACCTTTGGAGGTCCCATGAGGCAACTGGGAAAGCAATGGGAATACTTAGAGACAGAAAGATTGAACTGGGTTTTAAAGCAAGGGGGAGCAGTCACAGAATTGTGATGCTTGTGTAGGAGGAGCACACTTTGGCCCACTGCATCTATGCTGGTTCTCTGAGCATTTTAATTTTCTGCCAATCTCCTTCCTTTTCCTTGTGACCATGCAACGCTTTATCTGTCTAACTAATCATCCATTGCCCTTTTGAATGCCTCAATTGAACTTGCTGACTCCACTGGATTTCCAGGCCATGCATTCCAGACCCAAACCACTGACTATGAGAAAAATTTCTTCTGCTTTGTCATTTTTCTCATGTCGTCATCACAGGCAAGTGATATGGTTTGTAAAACAGAAGTGAAAATGTTTGCTAATCACTCTTTGGGAAGGCAGTATCCCTTTAGTTTTTGAATCTGACCTCTAATTAATAAGAAGCTTAAAGGAAAAGCTTTGAAGATAATGGGGAAGGGGGGCTGAGGACGGTGCTAGGAGTGAATGAGGGAAGATATTGCATGCTGTAGTGACAGTAATAGAACATGAGCCTTGGTGGCAGATGGGTGCAGTAGCAGAGTGACCGTGCGTGTTGAGGTGGTGAAGAGATGGTTGCACTTACCATGGTAGAGCAGAGAAGCACATTCACCTTCCTCTTGCACTGACAGCATTTCTTTGGACCATGGAGAACACACTGACCCAAATGCCAACCTCATACCAGGCTGGGACATGGTTTGACATTGTGGCCTCTTCTGGTGGTCTTGCAGGAAGAGGATGTGCCCCCTCCATACCACCCCATCCGCTAGGACCTACAGGTCCACGTCCACAAAGTAGGGCACCAATTTGCTCTTATCTGTCGTGCCCAGGAAGAATGTGTGAGACCATACAGAATGTCCAGCACTTCACTAGTTGCGCAGTGACATTTTAAATATTGCGCTGGTGCCAGGGATGCCATTATGCTGGGATATTTGGACAGTGGCAAATATTTTTGGCTATGGTGATTGGGCAGATCTGGCTATTAATGGATGAGTGGGGGACCATAAGGGCATGATACTTGGTTAATGGAGCGAGTTTGGGATGCTTACATGAGAAAACCCACTAGGCCTTGTGAAGGGTAATTCTCCATGATACTTGACAAATTAGACACTTTGTCAAAATATGGTAAGATTCATCCAACTAGCACTAATAATTTAAACCAAGCAATAATGTGAAAAATTCTGACATTCACTGTTCTCAGAATGTAGGAAATAACTTGCAATCAAAATTTGACAATTCAGAAGACTTTTTTGAAGGTATGTAGGTATTTACAGAGGAGGAGGGTTTGGACAGAGAATTTGTATTTTTGTTTCAAATTAATAAATCTAAATTGACTATTAAGTGAATTAGAAAGACCACTTTTGGGGAAAAATTGTAATAAAGCTTAATTCCTTATTGAAATAGCTATATTTTTCTTTTTCAAATACTCCTTTTTCACTTGAGAAACAAAGATTTTTTTTACAAAAAGTTTTTCTTAATTTCTTACAGTCTAGACAAACATTTTCTTATAGTCCAATGAGGAAATGGAAATTCTAGCATCTTTCTTAATTGCCTTTTTCCTTCCTGTGTGAACACTTTATCATGTAGGAGTTAGTGTAGTGAGCACATCTCATCTAAATGACTGAATGTTTTGACCAAGACACTGAATGTCATATCGGTTTCAACATCCATCACAGTTGGATCAGATCCTGTTCCACATTTCTATTTTTAAAAGCAAGGAATTCCGGCAGAGGCTACTGATTTCTATTGGGAAAGAGAATCTTGGCTAATCTTTTTTTTCTTCATAATCCTGCCAATTATAGCATCATTACCACTGTACAATCTGAAGTTGGCTAACATTTACCCTTGAACTGAAACAAAATATTGTGCAACTTGAAAACTGTATTTCATTATTATTTTGCTCTCCTGCTCATATTTCCATCCTGATCTGCTGCAATGCTCCAGGGAAGTTCACCATAAGCTGGAGGAATAGCACCTCATTGCTTCTTGGCACTTTAAAGGCTTTCGGCCTCAACATTGAGTTCAACGACTTCAAACTATGATCTCTGTCCTCCATTTGGGTTCGCCTGGACCCCTATCCTGTCAGTGTCCAGTTTTCTTAGTTTTATTTTCAACAGAGCAGACCCATAACCTACTATTAACACCTACTTTGGGACTATCTGTCACATATCTACAACCATCACCATTCCCTTTGCAAAAACTAAAAATAATCTACGGATGCTGTAAATCAGAAAAAAAAACAGAAATTGCTGGAGAAACTCAACAAGTCTGGCAGCATCTGTGGAGAGAAATCAGAGTTAACATTTTGGGTCAACTCACCCTCAGACACTTTTGCCAGACCTGCTGATCTATTCTCTTTGCATTTTCTTCTGTGACATCTGCGATCTCTCATCTCACTTGGCCTCTGATGTTTACTTCTGTTCCATTTGGTCCTCCCCAACATTTCTACAATATAAAACTCATCACTTCTCCTCCTCTCTTTTCAATTCTGAAGCTGTCTCATGTTAGACTTAATATTGATTATTTTGTTTTTCTCTCTCTACAGGTGCCACCAGATGTACCAAGTTTCTCCAGCAACTTTGCTTTTATTTAGCATTTCACTTAGTTGTACAAAACATATTTTCAATAAAGAATTGTACAATGGGGTAGTTATTCTTTCTAAAGATACTTGACTTGAATGCAAAAATGTGTATAGTTTTAATATTGTTAAACTTTCTGCATCATATTCCCAAGTAAGAAATGACAGGTTAGCCTTAAATTTGAGAAAGATTTCAGATCTGTTTCAGACTCTTGCTTTTAGTTCAATAAGCAATAAAATCAACTCCATATACTTTAGGGAAAGAACTCTGTCCTGGCCTGGCCTACATATGACTTTTATACCCAATGCAGTGTGGTCAACTCTAACTTCTCTTTGAAATGGCCAAGCAAGCCATGTAGTTCAATGGAATGGACAACTGTGTTGGTTTTGCCAGTAACACCCATGTAGTGATTGTAATGTGGTCAGCCAGGTGGGCCTCAAAGAATATGAGTTCTCTGATTGGGGCTGTTAATCTGGTCCAATCAGGGAGCCCTGGCTGTCAGATATAAACAGAAGTGTGTTCTATTCACCCTGAGGAAGCTAAGAAAAAAAATTTAAAAAATAAACAGAAGTGCAGTTAGGTGGTAATGTGGGGGTAAACAAGAAAGAAAACAAAAGAAAGAAAAGAAAAAAGGAAAAAAATAAACAGGAGTGTCAGAGGTTTTGTTCATTCTAAGGAAGCCTGACCACTGTCAAGTACTACGAACGTGTAAATGAAGGGTGACTTAGTGATGGGATACCAGCCAATGTGGAGATATTTTAACCTACATCCAGTGAAAGAATTCTTAAAAAAATCTTGTGAACTTCCTTAATGTCAATCTTGTCAGACCTTCAAACAAACAGTAAAGAAATAGATGTTGAAATACACTGGATTCAATTTAATATAAATGCTTAATTACACAGAATAATGGACCAAACTATTTCTTTTGTAGACAAAAATGTGTAGTAAAGTAAAGGAAACATGCTTCTCTAACTTTTCAACTAATTTAAATGGACAATTCACACAGACTGCAAAATTGAAGAGACTGGCATTTGTGAAAAGGCAAACGCAAAAACGGTTGGTATGGGGAACAGGGTGCAACACCACCCCCCCCCCCCCCCCCCAACCCCGCCTCAGCCTTCAGAAAAATTGAGCTACTGAATGGTTATTAGTCAAAAGTGAAATTTCCCACCACTAGAGTCCAGTTGATCATTTACATGGGAGAGCAAGCAGAAGAATGTTGTGAAAGTTTTGGGTGAAATGACAGACTGTGTTTCAACAAAGATTTGCTGGTTGCTAGTTCACAGCTGCCAGTAGTGTAACAATAGCAGCTGTTTTACACCAGTAGCTTGGATGAATCACAAGCTAATCAGTTAAGACTTAAAGGAATGGTAAATGTGTTGCTGTCACTGTTGTGTAAGTATGTTTGAATATCCATATTGCAAATTCAGTTAAAAATTTTTAGACTTTTCATGACATCTTTGCATTATTATTGTGGCTACAGGGTATATGTATCAGCTATATATTTGCTCAGTTCTATGTGATGTGTATGATTACGTATTTGAATCCAGATTCACATTTATTGCTCTTCTTGTTAAACATGAAATTAAGTATTATAAAGCCATTGTCAGTCTGACATTGATTTAGGAGCAAAAATATTTGGGTCCAATTTTCCTCCCTTCTCTCCCTGTCCCAATGTAAAATCTTCCTTCAGTGAGTCCTAAATTTGGGATTGAGCAGAATGACCAAAACCATACCAAGCTTATAAAAGGCCATACTTCACAGTTTGCAAAATTTTGAAACGATTTTGATTAAGCAATCAGATTTTCTCACAACTAACTATGTAAGCAAAATGAATCCAGCCTGTGATGTACTGCCCTGTTCCTTCTGTCAAATGCTCTACCTAAGCAGATTAAACAGGTTTTTCACATGTTGCTTCATTTAAAAGGAATTAATGAGATTAGTTCCAGCTTTGCTATTGACTTGTTTACATAGGCTTTAAAGACATCAGTGCCTGCATGTGCCTCCTATGTGTAGTCATTAGCACAGTGATATAGTGAGTCATTGATGACAGTGGAAGAAAAATCCAAATATTATTCAGTTAATGTCAAAATCAAAACAGGGTCAAGTTTCTGCTCCTTTTTGTCTGTAATATCAATGCCACTTGGCTACATCAGTCAAAACAGCAGAAAAGATTAGGCAGTTTTAAGCATGAGTGAGATACGCAAAACCATTCATGCTGGAGTTTCAGCAATCTTTGGTACAAGATCATTTTGATTAAATAAGGCTCCATCCACAAAACTGAGTGTGGTCCTAGACTGAAGTCTTGCATTTCTGCTGGTTTGGATATAGACTCCTCACATTGTGCCCATTTTCTTGGATGCATAGTCCATTTTAAAAGTTTCCCATATTAAGAAACTTTGATTTGCTAAAACCAACAAAGTTCCATCAATGAAAGTAGGAAATGTTTCTGCAATTGTTTTCAAAATTCATTTTCAGTGATTTTAAATCAGATTATTCACAGGTGGACTGTGTGGCACACTGACTGAAAATGCTGCTTTCTCATTGCCTAACCCATTTCAGCTGTATTAATAAAACTGCGTCAGGTTTTCACTCAATATGACAAGGAATTAAAAGGGAAATAAACAATTACATTTTATCATGCTATCTAATTGCATTATTTAGTAAAGACTTTGGTCCAGATCTTTCAATGGGAAGCATGTCATTGCAACAGCATTGAGAGGAGTTTTGCATCAGAACCAGCCAACTCCCTGGGATTCGCCCTGGACGTTGAAACTTCCGCTGAGTAATTACCTGACATCTGCAACCCTCTGAGAAATTGAGTCAGAGTTGGAGACTTCTGAGTGTTCCAACTGACTTAGCTTAAAAGTTACCCAGGAAAAGTGAGAAGAATTGAAACCTTCTCTAATTCCTAGTTACCTATTAAACTAACCCTGACACCACTGACCATTCCCTTTGAATATCCACTGGCACAAATAGAGTTTCCATCACTGTTTGGAAGAGCTGGGCTTCTATGTTTCTGCTTATGCCAACTGCAATTTAACCAGCACAATCCTGAGCACATTGTGGGGATATTGTACTTTCCCTCCTTGTGCCTGAAATGGAAACTCTATTACAAGTATTTACCTTAGAAAGATGTGGCTATTTTCTGTAGAATTTAGTTAAAGCTGAAATTGCCAGACTATGACCATCTGAATTGTGATTACATTATCATTAGAGCTACAGTGTGGATCCAGTGCAGTTACCATGTTTACTTATACTCTTATGTTTCTTACTGTCCATTTTTCATGGATATAGTGAAGCACCTATCTTCAGCTAATTGGAGTTACTGCTCTCGGGAAAAGTATCAAGTGACTTCCTTAAGAATCCATTAAGTACAATATTCAATGAGGGATTTAGAAAAGGAGTAGAAACCCCAGTTAATAAATTTACTCATTTATTGTTAAATCTTTAATTTAAATATTATTTTGGACAAAGTAAATTTCAGTTAAAAAGAAAAACTAAAAGTAATAAATTCATTAACAGACTTTGATGGTTTGAGCATATCTGGATTTTCATTATTAAATGTTGAAACAGAGTTTTCTCCACCCTGACAGCTATAGTACTAACTTCACATTAAAAAATGAGTGCAATAAGTAAAGCTAGTTTGGTAGAGGAGGCAAGTGTCACATGCAAAATTAAAATGAAAATTCTCTATTCACCAATGAATGGTGGCATGATGTCTCAGTGGTTAGCACTGTTGGTTCACAGCGCCAGGGACCCAGGCTTGACTCCAGCTTCAGGCAACTGCACATTCTCCCCATGTCTACGTGGGCTTCCTCCCACAATCCAAAAATGTACAGGTTAGGTGAATTGACCAGCTAAATTGCACATAGTGTTCAGGGATGTGTAGGTTGGGTGCATTAGTCAGGGGTAAATGTTGGAGAATGGGTTTGGGTGAGATACTGTTTGGAGGGTTGGTGTGGACTTGTTGGGCTGAAGGGCCTGTTTCCGTACTGTAGGAATTCTATGAAACTTGATTGAGTTTTTTAAAGAAGTAACAAAGAAGATTGATGAGGGCAGAGCAGTAGACGTGATCTATGTGGACTTCAGTAAGGCGTTCGACAAGGTTCCCCATGGGAGACTGATTAGCAAGGTTAGATCTCATGGAATACAGGGAGAACTAGCCATTTGGATACAGAACTGGCTCAAAGGTAGAAGACAGAGGGTGGTGGTGGAGGGTTGTTTTTCAGACTGGAGGCCTGTGACCAGTGGAGTGCCACAAGGATCGGTGCTAGGTCCTCTACTTTTTGTCATTTACATAAATGATTTGGATGTGAGCATAAGAGGTACAGTTAGTAAGTTTGCAGATGACACCAAAATTGGAGGTGTAGTGGACAGCAAAGAGGGTTACCTCAGATTACAACTGGATCTTGATCAGATGGGCCAATTGGCTGAGAAGTGGCAGATGGAGTTTAATTCAGATAAATGTGAGGTGCTGCATTTTGGGAAAGAAAATCTTAACAGGACTTAATGGTAAGGTCCTAGGGAATGTTGCTGAACAAAGAGACCTTGGAGTGCAGGTTCATAGCTCCTTGAAAGTGGAGTCGCAGGTAGATAGGATAGTGAAGAAGGTGTTTGGTATGCGTTCCTTTATTGGTCAGAGTATTGAGTACAGGAGTTGGGGAGTCATGTTGCGACTGTACAGCACATTGGTTAGGCCACTGTTGGAATACTGCGTGCAATTCTGGTCTCCTTCCTATTGGAAAAATGTTGTGAAACTTGAAAGGTTCAAAAAAGATTTACAAGGATGTTGCCAGGGTTGGAGGATTTGAGCTACAGAGAGAGGCTGAATAGGCTGGGGTTGTTTTCCCTGGAGCCTTATAGAGGTTTACAAAAGTATGAGGGACATGGATAGGATAAATAAACAAAGTCTTTTCCCTGGGGTTGGGGAGTCCAGAACTAGAGGGCATAGGTTTAGGGTGAGAGGGGAAAGATATAAAAGAGACCTAAGGGGCAACGTTTTCATGCAGAGGGTGGTATGTGTATGGAATGAGCTGCCAGAGGAAGTGGTGGAGGCTGGTACAATTGCAACATTTAAGAGACATTTGGATGGGTATATGAATAGGAAGGGGTTAGAGGGATATGGGCCAGGTGCTGGCAGGTGGGACTAGATTGGATTGGGATATCTGGTCGGCATGGACAGGTTGGACCGAAGGGTCTGTTTCCATGCTGTACATCTCTATGACTCTATAATGAAGATCTTCAGTATTAACTTTTCGAAGCTGTGAGATTAATATACAGCTGGTACTATCAATCAGTATTTAGACATTCTGTTACTTTATAAAATAGCACAATAAACATTGTTAAATATAGAATTCCTATTCCAGTATGAACAGAGGCATTAGTGAAGGCCAAAATGTTTCACTGTGATACTTCAAAAAAAAGTGTTCAACTCCTCAATAAAACAGCCTCCGACCTTCAAATATGAATCCATCAGTTGAGAGATTGCAATTTTCAATCAAAATACAAAGTGCAATAGCTTGACTGATCTGAGCTTTAATTTGATATTCTTATAACTGATTCGTGTCCCTGTATATGATTGTGTAAATCTGTGGGAAGAGGCAGGCAGCTAAGAAAACTGAGAGAAGGTTCTAGAGCAAATTAAATGAATATCTAAAGAGAGGCTATTCAAGCCTATGTGGAGCAGGTCCATTCCCCTTGCTCTATCCCCACAACATTGCAAATTTATCTCCCTAAAGCACTGATCCAATTTCCTTCTGAAGTCTCTGATCATGTCCACTTGTGCCATTCTTGTATGCAGCAAATTTTAGGTCATTACTATTCACTGTGCAAAAAAACACTTCCTCATATCTCTTGCCCAAAACTTTCAAATCTGAGTTCCATCGACTTTGTACCAGCAGCTAATAGTTTACTTTATTTAAACCTGCCATAATCTTCTGTCAGGTACCATTAAGAATATCCTTATCTGAAGGAATGCTTATTTCTCTTGTAGTTTCACTGGTCTAAATTTGTTTGAGTTTCCTTTTGTGACATCGTGAGATGGTAGTGGCTGATTATCACATGAATTGCTGTGAATTTCCACCTCTTTAAAATAAGAATGATACACCTAGCATCTTTTCTTTCAGTTTTTTTCATTATTTTCACTATGCCACACTGAACGTCATCACATTTCAAATAGCTAAAGATGGAATATAACTTCATTTCATGGCTTTAGTGACCTCAGAATAAACAAAAACACTTTGTAGCCAAGGAAAAACAATTTGAAGGCATTCACTGTTTTAATGTAGCCTCTAAGATGGCAACCAAAATGTATTGCCTTTTGTTATCAATTGTTCAGTTTAATATGTTTCTCTTGCCTCTGGCAATAACCCTTGTCATGTCTCTGTGTTACATAGTTACATATAAAATTATTAATAATTAGTAATTTCTTTAAACTCAAATTGTAACATGACAATTGAGAGCCCAAGTAGGCCATTGGGCTCTTTAAGCTTACTGTGCCATTTAACAAGATCAGGGTCGATCTATACTTCAGTTTTCCTTTCCTGAGTACTATCCCCACATCAATCTGTGTGCCTCCCTAATTCTGTTATCACAATCCTTTGCTGTTACACTTGGAGTTTCACATGGGAAATTCTCAGTAATCAGTCTGTCCTTAATTGTGTTATTTGACCCTAATTTGACTTTTAGACTCCAATTAAAAATAATGTTCAACACAGATCTTCTAAGCTTGCAGCTACAAAGCTGTGCTGCAATGGTTTGCGTGAATGGAAATAAATCAGCCTTTAAAGCATCTTTTGTTCCAACTCCTTTAATTTGGCTAATGTCAAGTGTGAGGCTATGACATCATACAGCATAAAGACCCAGGACTTAAGTAGCTCATAACTGTGAAGGTTACTTTCCTCACAGGGGTAAACTTTAACATTGCTTTTAACCTCACAATGAGTTGAGCTTCTTACCCCATATCCTGCTACTTTCACCTCCATAATAGAATGGTCACGGAACAGAAAGATTTAGACCCATTGTGTCCATGCTGGCTCCCTGCAAGAGGAGCATTGCACATCTCTGGTGCACCCTGTCTGCTCCTGATAATTATTCATGTCTTTGTTACCTTTAAATATAACTGTTTCATTTGTTTTGCTGGGCAGACTCTAGCTGCATCCTAATTCTCAGTAGGTCCTGGTCATCCATCACCGCTGTGCTCATATTTTAGAAATGGATAGTTTATCAATGTTGTATGTGCTGCAGAAACAGTTATTACGAGGTAATGGTCGATGTAGTGTGCTGACTTTAATCTCTTTTTAACACTAAATTAGAATCATTAAATGGCCTTTGATGGGGCACTCTGACAAAAATACAAATAAACTATTAATGGAAACTTACATAAGGGGAACAAACATTTATTAAATCAAAATAACATGAATTGATGATGATGCATTCCAGACCCTACAGTGCCCACAGATCTCTGAAGGTTTCTGTTGTGCTGGTGACATGCTCACTTTCCGTACAGGGTCTTGGGGGCCTGTTTCATTCACAGTTGATGAGGATGAAGCACTAGTGAGTTCAACAAAAAGAGGCACTTGTCTTACAAGACGTAATTTATTTCAGGATGACAATAGGTCAGGTTATATGGGCTGGCTAGTTTGGGTAATTATATCTGTCAGAAGATAGCAATGACCTGTCGTAGCCCATTGTGGTCTCAAACTGAGCTGCTCTATTCCCCACCAAAGAATCCTTTCAGGACACTGCCTTATATGATATGTTCCCTCCAGAATTTTCCCCTTTATACACTGAGGTAAATAACTATTTTTACATTTATCACTACCTCAGTCCTCTCTCTCTCTTCCCACCTTAGTAGGTCTTTGACCTTGATTCTGATCTTCTGGAAATTATTTCTCCAGTGGAATTTTTTTTTGTTGCTATGATATCTTTCGCAAAGATCTTGTTCCTACTAAACTCAATAGTTGGTCTGTTCCCTTATTTTCACCTCCTGAATAGCATTTGCAGATTGACTCTTTACTGCTAACTGAGGTTGTTGCTCCTCAGTTGGATCCTTTCATTTCATGAATGTCCATCATGGAGAATGGTTGCTTTGCTGATACAAGTACTTTCATTCTTCCAGTATCCTGGATTTTCAGACCAAGTAATTTCTTTTTGATCGTGGCCTGAATCTGTGGACATTGGTCTGGCTTCCATGGAAGCTGTTCAGCTGATCCTCCATTGTGTTCAAACCAATATTTACTCTCACTCTGCTGATACATCGGTGTTGAAGTATGTACACTCTTTACTTCAACTTGTTGAGTATTGTGGACATCTTAATTTGTCCCCTGTGGATGTTTTCCTGGTGAACTAGACATTTACACATCCTCTGGATCAATGGTGCTGGAAGAGCACAGCAGTTCAGGCAGCATCGAGGAGCTTCAGCAAAATCGACGTTTCGGGCAAAAGCCCTTCATCAGGAATAAAGGCAGAGAGCCTGAAGCGTGGAGAGATAAGCTAGAGGAGGGTGGGGGTGGGGAGAGAGTAGCATAGAGTACAATGGGTGAGTGGGGGAGGAGATGAAGGTGATAGGTCAGGGAGGAGAGGGTGGAGTGGATAGGTGGAAAAGGAGCTAGGCAGGTCGGACAAGTCCGGACAAGTCAAGGGGACTGGAAGTTTGAAACTAGGATGAGGTGGAGGAAGGGGAAATGAGGAAGCTGTTGAAGTCCACATTGATGCCCTGGTGTTGAAGTGTTCCGAGGCGGAAGATGAGGCGTTCTTCCTCCAGGCGCCTGGCGGTGAGGGAGCGGCGGTGAAGGAGGCCCAGGACCTCCATGTCCTCGGCAGAGTGGGAGGGGGAGTTGAAATGTTGGGCCACGGGGTGGTTTGGTTGATTGGTGCAGGTGTCTCGGAGATGTTCCCTAAAGCGCTCTGCTAGGAGGCGTCACCACCCCCACCCTCCTCTAGCTTATCTCTCCACGCTTCAGGCTCTCTGCCTTTATTCCTGATGAAGGGCTTTTGCCCGAAATGTCGATTTTGCTGAAGCTCCTCGATGCTGCCTGAATTGCTGTGCTCTTCCAGCACCATTGATCCAGAATCTGGTTTCCAGCATCTGCAGTCATTGTTTTTACCTCATTGATTTACACATCCTCAGCCATGCTACTGGAGATGTACTGCTCAGCTGAGTTTTCTTCGTCCTTCAAAGAATTCAGTTCCAGTGACCAAGGATTAAAATGCTGCTCTTGAGCTTGTTTCAGCTTATCATCTGGTAACAAAGTCAAATTTGCTGCAACAGTTTGTTCACCTTGCAGTGTTGCTGTCTGAAGAATTTCTGTTAAAGTTTCCAGTGAACTCAAGTGGGTTGTACAGTCTGTTCTTGTTCTCAGTATTTGCTGATTTTTGTCTTCTAAATATTTTTCGGTGATGATAGGAATGGAAAATATTTCCATTCCTGCTACATAGTAACAAATTGCCTTCCTGTTGATGAATGAAGCAATTCTGTTACATCAGCACAGCTAATCTCAGTGGGTTCTGCCATGAAGCTAGGGAGCCCAATGAAATCTTCTACCAGATGCCCCTTGACTTAGTTGGTCAACAAGGTGTCTTTCTCCTCTCAGGATTTGTCAGTGAATCTTCATGATTTCTGTATCGAGTACAATTTGGACAGATTTGTCCAAAGTCAGATCTTCCTTGGACCATAATAAATCTGACAAAAACTCACCAATAGTTCCAAAGATAGTTCCTCTATGAATTCTGATTTCAAATCTCCATGATCATAGTTTCCACTAACCTGTAGAGATTATTTAATCCAATTAGCTATGATCTTTGCTCTCTTTGATAGATCTATTATCTACCCGGGATGTTGAATTCTTCTATTAAAACTTGCTCTTTTAAGACTTTGTTTATTCTCACATTAAAGTAATTAGCAAAAGCATGAAAACATTCTTTAATACTGTCTACTTTCTCTTAAATTTTGGCAGTTTATACTGTCATTATCTGCAGGTCTTATTGAATACAGTGGTATATTTACTTCAGCTTGAGATTTATTATTAATGTTGGAGCAATTCTTCATTTCAAGAACTATTTTCTCCAAGAGGTCTAATCTTGTATTCTGTTTTCCCGATTACGGACATTAAATATTCATGGTACTAATTGTCATGACATTTTTCTTCATATAATTAGTTATTCTTATTACTTTTAAAGCTGTTATAAATCTGCAGTATGTCTATGCTGTTTGTGATATGCTGGTTTTAGGCCTCTAAATCTTACAGTGTATCAACGTTATTTTAATCTTGTTTCTAAATGATTTGATAATTCACCGCTATAGCCAGTGTTATCTTGTTTTTGTTTTACACGATTTTAAATTTGTTGTTATAATAATACTTTAATATTTCTTCTTTTATATCTTCTGCTTCTGTAAGAATTAATGTAATGTCCTTTGACTTTAATATTTTAGCTGTGTCTCGTTATGCTGTCTCACAGTGACAGTGACGTTCACTGTAAATGGTAAAGTACCTTTTTTTTACTTATATCTGCCCTTGCCCGGTCATTCATGCCATTAATTTTGAGGCTTTTTCCTTTGCTGACAGGAATATTGAACTTAGATGTGGAGCTCCAAAATGGATTTCCAGTTGAACCCTGAATAATGACTGTCCTTTATTCTCTAAATATTCTATAACTGTCAAGTGTGACTAACTTTTTAAAAAATTCTCTGACTAGCCCACGCTATTTTTCCTGCACCTCTTACCAGCTCTGAGGTGAAGGTTTTAGCCGGGAGTTCTGCTTTTACCTTTCCATTCCTTTTACAGGTTCTGTTGACCACACATCTATTCAAATGCAGACTGACTGTCTGAGTATTCTTAATATGATAGTGACTTTATACTCACTTGTTCTGTGAATTGTTTCCCCCCTGGATCAGGTGGACATTTTTCACCATTGTTACCTTGAGGTATTTAAACATCGACTTCCTTGCTGAATTCCATGTTGAATGCGCTGCTGAAACAACCAGCTAACGGTTGGAATAGAGTGCTGGCCAGTATTTCTATATTGGGGTGGACAAAGTTAAAAATCACACAACATCAAGTTATAGTCCAACAGGTTTATTTGGAAGTACTAGCTTTCAGAGCACTGCTCCTTCATTAGGTAGCAGTGGTAGGGAATGAACCACTAGAAGATGAGAGGCAATTGTCTTAACAGCAATTTGTACTTTCCTGCATGACAACAGTAGGTAGTAGCTACAGTGCTGGTTAGTCATAGTAATGTTGTCTCTGAGTGGTCGGTGACATTGGACACTGTCTTTCAATCTAGACTCTTCTTGTTTCCCACCCAAGATTGCATGAACGCATCACATTGGATAGAGTTTTAATGCAGACTCCATCATTAATCCTTTCAGAAGCATTACCTTATAGGATAGGTGAGTGTTAGCTGGATGTTTAACCATGAGAGAGACGTCACTGTTAAGCCTGATCCTTTTCCCTCACAATATCTTCTCATTTCTCCATCATACATTAAAAGGGTGACTCATATTCTATGTCAACAGAAGGCTATGAGTTGAAGAAAGCAGAAGATGAATCAGCTCAGGCCTCCTGTCTTCCAGTCGAGAACATGCAAATTTAGGCAGCCCACAGTTTGAATATGGTTAATGTTAGTCTGAACTTCAAAAGCAGAGGTTGTTTCCCTTTGAAAATGTGAGATTGCAGTTTAAATGATGCTAGGGCCATTAGACAACAATTAAAATGTTGTGTTCACTGCACTTAGCAGTATTATTTTTACAGTTTAATTACCTGCACTTCCAAATGTTAAGTGCCACATGCATTTATTTTTTTTTGTAAAAGAGTTTAAGTTTTCAGTTGTGTGGCATTTGAAAGCCACACATTTTGTTTGCTTTTATTTACTTGTCAATTTTCTGTCTGCCTCTCTCCTATTTCCTGAAAGTGTTGTCTTCTGTCAGATCTTCCGGCAGTTTGCATATTTCCCTTCCTTCAAGTGTTTTGTTTACTTTATTCATTGGATGTGAGTGTCAGTATCAATATCAGCGTTTATATCCATCATTAATTTCCCTTGTTTGTGAGCTATGTGTGTGTTTGGGCAGGCTCACCTGTTACTGGGTATCAGCATTCATTTCAAACTCTGCATCCTACACACAGACCTCAAAATAAAGGTCACTAGATTGTAGTCAGGATCATAAACTTCCACCAAAAGCAGCTAGATCTATGAGAGCGATCATGTCATTTTGCACCTATTTTTTGTCTTGGAGCCCTGTGATGTTTATTGATATGAGTGTGCAAACATAGTCCAAGAAAGCAATCCGAGGGAAAAAATGATTATTTTTTCAGTAATCACCTGCTCAAACTGTGTCCTCTGCACCATCCCCCCCACCCCCGCCTTAAGCCACACAAACCAATTCTAATTGTTCATGCAGAACCTGAACATTGCTTGTAAACGAGATATATATTGTCAGTTTTTCAGCTTGTCAGGACAATTTGCATGATTCCGAATTTAAGGGAAAAGCCAACATTTGAACTGAGTGCTGTTTGATTGGCACGTGAATTCTGATCGGTAGAGGCATTGAAAGTTAACAGCTAGGCAACCATTATTAACTGGTTCAATCTCCATGGCAACCTCTGAACCAATCAGATCACATGAACATCGGAAATCAGAGCAGAAGGAGGCGTTCAGCTCTTTAAGTCAAATCTGCTATTCAGTGAGATCTTGGCTGATTTGCCTATGTTTTGAGTTCCAAAATCCTTTCCACCCCCGATAAGGTTTTATGATATCCCGTTGTCTAACAGGAAGCTATCTAACTCCACTTCAAAGTTATTTGATGACTTTGCTTCCACCATATTCTGAGGCATAGAGTTCCAAAGTCACACAAACATCTAAGAGAAAATAATTTTCTTCATCTCAATTTTATAATAATATCCCACTCCACTTGCCAACCAATCAGCATCTTCATCGCATAGAGTATAAATGTTAGCTTTCCCTTTGAATTGGTATTCTTGCAAACTGTCCTGATGAGTGCAAGATAAAAAGATTCAACAGAATGTATCTTTACCAGCAATACTCTATTTATGTTATAATAAAGTACACTTCTGAAGATTCTCCTGGAGTGGTGTGACAAACTGAATGATGGGTCTTATTTTGTGCCTTATCCTTTTATTTTGGTTTGTGTTCAATTCTTTTTTTATCCTTCTTTATTTTTTATTTTTCTGTCCAAAGTTGAGCCTGTGGATATATTGAGACTGAGTGGTCTATATCCTGATGCCACTGAAGTAAAGCAAACGATTATTTCTGTGTAGCTTCTAGTAGGTTCATTATCTTCCCAAAGTAGTGCTTCATGAAATGGCAGTTTTATTGGTCAGTTTTCTTTTGTCTGAATTGTAAATTGGCACTATAATTTTCCATCTTACTAGTGTTTGATCAGAAAATCTCTGGGCTCCAGTCTGTTAACAAAGTGACTAACAACTAAGGAGTGTTTACTGGCACCAGACCTAATTGTGGTTCCTCCGTTATTTGTGTAGATTGAAACAGTCTATGTTGAAATACTGCAAAACCTGAAGTTTACCCAGGCTTGGCTGAAGTAACAAGTAACTTTTGTGCCACACAAGTGCCATGCAATTACTGTCTCAAATAAGAGAGAATCTAACCATTGCCCTTTGACATTTAATTGCATTACAAAACTGAATGCCCCAATATCTTGCCGGTTACCGTTGACCAGAGACTGAATTGGACTAGCCATTTAAGTCAATAAGAGCAGGTCATTAGCTGGGACTCATGTAGTGAGTAACTCACCTCTTGACTCTGCAAGGCCTATCCACTATCTACCAGGCATAAGCTAGAACCCCACTTGTCTGGATGAGTACAGCTCCAACAACACTCAAGAAGCTGACACCATCTATGACATAGCAGTCCACTTGATTGATACCATGTCCACAAATTCACTCCCTTCACCAACATCTATAAGATGCACTAAGACCATTAAGATTTCTCAGACTGCACCTTCCAAACCAATGATACCACCATCTAGAAGAAGAAGGACAGAAGAGACATGGGAACACTATCACCTGCAAACTCCCCCATGAGTCACTCACCATCCTGATTTGAAAATATATTGCTGTTCCTTCATATTGCTCAGTTAATTATGCATGGAGTTATACAGCATGGAAACAGACCTTTCGGCCCAATTAGTTCATGCCAACCATGTTCCCAAACCAAACTAGTTCCACTTGCCTACATATATCCCTCCAAATCTTTCCTATTCCTGTACTTATCCAAATGTCTCTTAAATGTTGGAACTGTACCTTCTTCCACCACTTCCTCTGGCAGTTCATTCCCGAAATATATCTACTTTAATGCCAGGAGTATAGTGTGTAAGGCAGATGAACTTAGGGCTTGGATTGGTGCCTGGGAGTATGACATTATTGCCACCACAAAGACTTGGTTGAAGGAAGGACATGATGATTGGCAACAAAATGTTCCAGGTTATAGACGCTTCAGATAGGGAGGGAGGTAAAGGAGGGGGTGGAGTTGCATTGCTGGTCAGGAACGATATCACAGCTGTGCTAAAGAAGGACACTTTGGCGGTCTTGGGTAGTGAGGCATTACGGGTGGAGCTGAGAAATAAGAAGGGTGCAGTTACACTGTTGAGGCTGTATTACAGACCTTCCAACAGTGAGCGTAAGGTAGAAGAAGAAATAGGTAAACAGATTATGAACAGATGTAGAGATAATAAGGTAATGGTGATGGGAGATTTTAATTTTCCCAACATTGACTGGGATACACTTAGCGTCAGAGGTCTGGATGGAGTAAAATTTGTATGAAGCATCCAGGAGAGTTTTCTAGAGCAGTATGTCAATAGTCCGACGAGGGAAGGGGCCATATTGGACCTGGCACTGGGGAACGAGCCAGGACAAGTGGTAGAAGTTGCGGTGGGGGATTTCTTTGGGAACAGTGACCACAATTCTGTAAGTTTTAGAATACTCGTAGATAAAGAAGAGAGTGGTCCTCGGGGAAGAGTTCTAAACTGGGCCAAAGCCAATTATATCAAAATTAGGCAGGAGCTGGGAAATGTGGATTGGACACAGCTATTTGAAGGGAAGTCCACATTTGATATGTGGGAGGCTTTCAAAGATAGGTTAACGGTAGTGCAGGATAGGCATGTCCCATTGAAGGCAAAGAATAGGAAGGGCAAGATTCGTGAACCATGGATGACAGGAGAAATTGTACGACTAGCCAAGAGGAAAAGGGGAGCGTACATAAGGTCTAGGCAGCTAAGAACAGAATGGGCCCTGGAGGAATTTCGGAAGAGTAGGACAAGTCTTAAACAAGGAATCGAGCGGGCGAAAGGGGTTGATGAAATAGCTTTAGCAAGCAGAATTAAGGAAAATCCCAAAGCATTTTATTCTTATATAAGAAGCAAGCAGGTAACTAGAGAAAGGATTGGTCCACTAAAAGATAATGAAGGAAGGCTGTGTGCCAAACCTGAGAGAATGGGTGAGATTCTGAATGATTACTTTGCATCAGTGTTCACTGTGGAGAGGAACATGATGAATCTTGAGATTAGAGATAGAAGTTTGATTAGTCTGGATCACATTGGCATAAGTAGGGAAGATGTGTTGGGTATGCTAGAGGTTATTAAGGTGGACAAATCCCTAGGACCAGATGGGATCTATCCCAGGTTGCTGAGGGAGGCAAGAGAGGAAATAGCTGGGGCCTTGACAGATATCTTTGTGGCATCCTTAAATACAGGTGAGGCGCCGGAGGAATGGAAGTTTGCTCATGTTGTCCCCCTAAATAAGAAGGGTAGTAGGGATATTCTGGGTAACTACAGACCAGTGAGCCTGACGTCAGTGGTGGGGAAGTTGCCGGAAAGGGTACTAAGAGATAGGATCTATTTATATTTAGAAAAGAATGAGCTTATCAGAGATAGGCAACATGGTTTTGTGCGGGGGAGATCGTGCCTTACCAACTTAATAGAGTTCTTCGAGGAAGTGACCAAATTGTTAGATGAAGGAAGGGCTATTGATGTCATATATATGGACTTTAGTAAGGCGTTTGATAAGGTTCCCCATGGTAGACTAATGGAGGAAGTGACATCACATGGTGTTCAGGGTGTTCTAGCTAGGTGGATAAAGAACTGGTTGAGCAACAGGAGACAGAGAGTAGTAGTTGAAGGGAGTTTCTCGAAATGGAGAAAGGTGACCAGTGGTGTTCCACAGGGGTCAGTATTGGGGCCACTGTTGTTTGTAATATATATAAATGATTTAGAAGAGGGCACTGTTGGTATGATCAGAAATTTTGCAGATGACACGAAGATTGGTGGAGTAGCAGAAAGCATAAGGGACTGTCAGAGAATACAGGAGGATATAGATAGACTGGAGAGTTGGGTGGAAAAGTGGCAGATGGCTTTCAATCCAGACAAATGTGAGGTGATGCATTTAGGCAAGTCTAATTCTAGAGCAAAATATACAATGAATGGAAGAGCCTTGAGAAAAGTTGATGAGCAGAGAGATCTGGGAGTGCAGGTCCATTGTACCCTGAAGGTTGCTGCACAGGTGGATAGAGTGGTCAAGAAGGCATATAGAATGCTTGCCTTCATTGGACGGGGTATTGAGTATAAGAGCTGGCAAGTTATGTTAAAATTGTATAAGACATTGGTTCGGCTGCATTTAGAATATTGTGTACAGTTCTGGTTGCCACATTACCAAAAGGATGTGGAAGCTTTGGAGAAGGTGCAGAGAAGGTTTACGAGGATGTTGCCTGGTATGGAAGGTGCTAGCTATGAAGAGAGGTTGAGTAGATTAGGTTTATTTTCACTAGAAAAAAGGAGATTGGGGGGGACCTGATTGAGGTTTACAAAATCATGAAGGGTATAGACGGGGTGGATAGAGACAAGCTTTTTCCCAGGGTGAAGGATTCAATAACGAGAGGTCATGCTTTCAAGGTGAGAGGTGGAAAGTTTAAGGGGGATACACGCATTTAGGCAAGTCTAATTCTAGAGCGGAATATACAATGAATGGAAGAGCCTTGAAAAAGTTGATGAGCAGAGAGATCTGGGAGTGCAGGTCCATTGTACCCTGAAGGTTGCTGCAGAGGTGGTAGAGGCAGGCACGGTAGATTCATTCAAGATGCGTCTGGACAGATGCATGAGTAGGTGGGGAGCAGAGGGTTACAAATGCTTAGAAATTGACCGACAGGTTTAGACAGTACATTTGGATTGGCTCAGGCTTGAAGGGCCGAAGGGCCTGTTCCAGGGCTGTAAATTTTCTTTGTTCTTTGTATATATCAATCGTGCTGTATGTAAAAAGGTTGCCCCTCATGTCCTTTTTAAATCTTTCTGCTCTCACCTTAAAAATATGCCCTCTAGTTTTGAATTGGCCCATCTGAGGAAAGCTCTCTATTCACCTTATCTATGGTGCTCATGATTTGACAAATCTCTATAAGGTCACCCCTCAACCTTCTATGCTCCAGACAAAGAAGTCCCAGCCTATCTTTATAACTCAAATCCTTCATTCCCAACACCTTTTTGAAGTGAACACTTCTCTGAAATAGGGTGGACCCTACTGAGCCCTGTTTTTCCCCAAGTTGTACCAAATGTCAAACCTTTTTGAAAGGTACCCACATTACCCTGATTTACCTCATTTTCAAACCAAGTTGGTAGAAAACATAGACCAGGTTTCTATACTGAACAAGAATGATTATTTATTATAATTAATTAGATTATGATTAGGAGCAAACCAATATAAACCATTTGCATATACCATTATTACATAAAATTTTAATTCCCTTATAAACTCCCTCCTCTTACCCACTACCCTCCCTCCCCCCCCCACCCCACCCACACCAACAAAGTGGGAAAATAGGATTATTGGTGGAGGTAGCAAACTGGAAAGTTGGCTCAATGATCTTTGTTTCCCAATTCCAATATTGTGAACAAAGAACAATACAGCACAGGAACAGGTCCTTTGGCCCTCCAAGCCTGCGCCGACATATTTTGCCCTTCCATACTAAAACTGAATTCACTTACAGGATCTTTGAGATGATCATTCTTCAGCTAGCCAAGCTCTTAGTGCACAGATGATCTTCTGGAAGCTTCTATTGGTTTGAAAGAAGTACTGAGCCACCGATTCACTTGGAAATATCTCGGATTTATCAGTTCAAAAGGCACAGCAAGCTATGCAGGAAAAATAACTGGTTTCTTCCAAGTTTAAACTGATTTTTTTGTCACAGAGAACTGACAGCTTCTGGTAAGGATGAAAACATTTTCTCTCTATCTCTCTCTATTTGTGTCTCTGTAACTTGTTTAGTCAGTCATTGAACATATTCACAAAAAGCTGCCAATGTAATTTTATCAAAAGAACAAAATCTATCAGTCACAAAACAGAAAAAAACTCTTCTATGGTAACTTGTTCCAACTTGCTCAATTAACTGAGAACCAATCAGATTTGCTTGTAATCAACTCCTTGGGTCCTGATCATTGCAGGAACCCGTAGTCACAAAAACACAATTCAGAACAGGTAACAAATGTTTTACTGTGAAATTGTGCAGCCATCCTGAGAAAGCCCTGTTTATTTTACACTAATGTGATGAAGGTTCATGAGATTTTTATATAGAAACATGCTTCTAAAATGAATGGAACAACTTATAGCTTTAAGTTTCTGTCTCTATAATGTGAGATGTAATAACAGAAGAACATCACTACATTTTTGAGTTCTGAATGATGCTGGATGTCTGGAAATTTGTTTACATGCATTTTATAAAAAAGATAGAGCCTTTATTTGGATCATTCAATGCTTATGAAAGGTTGGGCTGTTGCCCAGCCGCAAGGTGCCCAATGACTCGGGGAGAGAGAAAAAATATTTTATGAAGAGGGACAGAAGTATTCAGAAGGTCACTGAGTGTGCAGGCTTCTCTAGACAGAACAGGACTGTGGCAGCCAAATTGCTGTTTGCAGTCTCCAAAGTAGTTTGGGTTGAAAACATGTCCTGAGTGGTTTAATGACAGAAAACTCCAGAAACAGAAGGTGGTGAAAGAGGAGGTAGAGGAATCCATGATAAGGAAAATGGGAGCTGTGTTATCTGTCTGTTTAAAGCTCTAAGGAAATGACATTAACTAAAGGTGATAACATTAAATGAATGCAGAAGTTTTAAGAAATAACCAAAGCAGAGTCATGCCAACAGAACAAGGAGAATTAAAGTGGAAATGGGGTGACCTTTCACTGAGGTTTGAGTATTTGTAAGGTTATTTTTGAGGGTGAAAGGGTTGAATCTTTATTTCTGGTTTTTGATTAATACTGTTTTAATTTTCCTTACCATAGAAGAGTTTTTTTCTGTTTTGTGTCTGATAGATTTTGTTCTTTTGATAAAATTACATTGGCAGCTTTTTGTGAATATGTTCAATGACTGACTAAACAAATACAGCAAAAAAATAAAACTTATATTCCATCAAGCTAGGTTTTAACTTGGGATCTGACTTGTTCAGTATTACTATCAGCTGGGATTATCGCAACCAGCTATTCATTCAAGTACTCTAATTGCCTTCAATGGTAGCATCAAACCTTTAAACTAGGTCTTTTTTCCTGTAATTAAAGAAATATACTGTAGATGCAGAAACTCCAAAAGAAAAATTATCTTGAAGAAGAGTCATTCCAGATTTGAAATGGTAACTCCACTGATGCTGCCAAACCTGCTGAGTTTCTCCTGCACTTTCTGGCTTTTTCCCTGTATTTAGCTTGGAACCCTCTAAGGCATGTTGTACATCTGCTTGATTGTATCCCAGCTACATGCCTAACACTGCATTTATTAATGCTCAGTGAGATCTACCAGTGTCTCAATTGAATTTAGATCTGATTTAATCACTTCTTTCAACTAGGATCCAAATGCTGAGAGAAAGCTGTGTATGGTCTGTAACCTTGCAGACAGGTTCCCTCAGTGCTTTCATCTGCATCCTAATAATGCTTGTTGTTATGAATAATAATTCTAACTTTAACTGTCTTTCTCCTCACAAATCTGTCTTCATGCAGAGTCACAACTATTAATACCCATCTGCTTATTAAATTACCTCTTACACAAACCAAGATCTTCCTACCAATTCCACAGGCTACTTTATAACAGAGAAACCTATTTTTGTTGTACTGTGCCCAGCTCATATCAGTTTTATGTATTTTCTGTTCCCATTTACAAAAACCTTGTTCTTGGTACTAGGGTGTCACCAGTTCACTACAGCTCCCTAATTGCCTTTGAACAATTTAACCAACGGAAGCTCAAATGCTATACTGTATGCTATCCTATAGAAATGTGTGTGACACCCCTGAAGCAACTCTACTTAAAATATTTCAGATTTCCACATTCTTAAATCCACATTGCAGACTGCATTTCAGAGCCACACTGGCAACATGTAATTGTTTAAAATCTTAACCAAGACATTTATTTCTGCTTATATAACATCCCAATCTAGAAATATCCACATAAACATCAGCAAATGTACAACTGGATCATTGTAAAATTAGTTACCATCGGGCAGAGAAAGAAGGGAATACAGTAGTAGATGTGAGTATTATTTACATAGAGAGAGACTGCAGAATGTTGAAGCACAGAGGGATTTGGGGTTCCTCATGCACGAATCATAAAAACTAACATCCAGCTGCTAATAGGGAAGGCAAATAGATTATTTGCATTAATATCAAAGGAAATGGAGTATAAAAATAGACAAGTATTGCTGACATTATACAGGCATTATCAGATCACAACTAGAATACTGTGAATGGTTTTAGTCCCCTTATTTAAAGAAAGATATACTACCATCAGAGGTAAGCCAGAGAAGGTTCACTCTGTTGATCCAAGGTATGAAAGGATTTGCTTATAAAGAAAGGTTGTGTAAATTCCCTTGTACACATAAGAGAATGAGACCTTATTGAAACTTGTATAATTCGTTGGGGGCTTGACAGGGTAGATGCAGAGACGTTGTTTCCTCTTGTGGGAGAGTTTGGGACCATCTCAGAGTAATAGGTTGCACATTTAAGACAGGAGTAGGGCGGAATTTCTTCCCTCAGAGGGTTGTGTATCCGTGGAATTCTTTTCCATAGAGGGCTGTTGAGACTGGGTCATTAAGTATATTCAAGGCTGAAGTAGAGGGTGTTAAGGTTTATAGGAAATTGACAGGAAAGTGGAGTTGCTGATTAGCAGATCAGCCATGATCTCGTCAAATAGCAGAGCAAGATCAATGGACTGAGTGGCCTACTTCTGCCCCCACATCTTATGATCTTGCAGAGTGTGTGACTTCTTTGTAAAAAAGGAAGAAGGGTAATCATATCTGCCAGACAGAGACTGTGTTAACCAGTTGCTGAGACTGCTGTTAGTCATGGTGAAAAATTCACTCACCCACTTTCTGAATGAGAAAAAATGAGAGAAGATCAAGGAGTATTTGAAATGGGAAGGAATTTAGAAACATACATGAAAAGAGGTTTTTTTTGGAAACTTTAAAGATTAAGCTTCTGGTAAATTATAAACAATTGCAAACGGCAGTTTAATAGGCTGTTCCTGGAATCTGAGTCATACAGACACAAAGCTTCAATCTGAGTAAATGTAGGTCAAATCTCATTATTCCTTTCCGGTCTAAGAGCCACAAGTCACAATGTCAGTGACTGATGTAACACTTGCTGTGCAATTTTTCTTGCACTCTGCAGCAACCAGTCATGCCAAATTATCCTTAATCCTTTGACATCTAGTTTCTGAGCTTATGACATATACATCCTAGCTTCCTGGAGATGTATTACAGTGATTATGGTAGTTTGCAGTTATAAGAAGTCACTTTTCATTTGTAGGAATCAGCTGATCACAGAGATGAAGATAGTGTTGGAAACAGCATCTTGTGTATTTTTATTTGGAATAATTAAAAGTACTGATTTGCTAGCAGTTTTATTTCTTCGGTGGTTGGGTTTGAAAGCTGTTAATCACCATTTCAGTCTTGACTTTCTTTGCACAGGAGTTGTGTATGTAACGTTGAACAACTTAACATGTTTTTGAAGGTGCAAAGTTTTGACGTTGCCTCCACAAGAATGGAAGAATCCAACTTGCAGAATTTCTGTTGGTTGGAGTCTGCCATAATTATATGGATCGGATATTGTGAGATTGTCACATTGGTGAAGAAAACTTTGCAATTGCTGAATTTGATGGTTCTATCAATAATCTATTTTTTGCTGTTTGCTTGGGATTCTAACAGACCAACAATTTCAATGATTAGAGTCGTAGAGTCAAAGAGATGTACAGCATGGAAATAGACCCTTAGGTCCAACCTGTCCATGCTGACAAGATATCCCAACCCAAACTAGTCCCACCTGCCAGCACCCGGCCCATATCCCTCCAAACCCTCCCTATTCATATACCCATCCAAATGCCTCTTAAATGTCGCAATTGTACCAGCCTCCACCACTTCCTCTGGCAGCTCATTTCTGCGTGGGTGGTACTCTTCTAAGGATTCACTCGATCTATCCTGTCTATACCTGACATATGCTTCCTTCTTTTTCTTAACCAAACCCTCAATTTCTTTTGTCATCCAGCATTCCCTATACCTACCAGCCTTCTCTTTCATCCTGACAGGAATATACTTTCTCTGGATTCTTGTTATCACATTTCTGAAGGCTTCACATTTTCCAGCCATCCCTTTACCTGCAAACATCTGCCTCCAATCAGCTTTTGAAAGTTCTTGCCTAATACCATCAATCTACCAGATTTCCTGTAATTTATTGTGCTACGTAGGTTGTACTGCTTTCCAAAACCATAGCAGGAATAAAGAATTTATTTGGATTTATGTAGCACCTTTCACATTCTTAAAGTGTTCTAAAGCACTTGTTTGCCAATGAGGTATTCTTTGAAGAGTAGATATATTTGTAGGAAAATATGATAGCCAATTTTCACACAACATGAGCACATAAATGGCAACAAGACTGATGGAAAGTTGATCTATTTTGTTTGAGGAATGGATATTGGCCAGGGTATGGAGAAGTCACTGCTCTTCTCTTGCATCTAACTGAAAGGGAAATGGGGTCTTCATTTCAATATCTCACCTGAAGGACAGTATCTCTCTTAATGCAAGGAACATAGTTCACCTTGGCCTTATATAATTGGATCCACAAGTCTTCTGAAATTGGAAGATGGACATTATCCTGTTGTACTGTGCAAATCTAGGACATGTTTAATCTATGATTTGTAGAAGAGTTCAAAAGTAAAGGACATAATTTTAAGGGTGCCCTGAGGGGCAACTTTTTCCACACAGAGGGTTGTTCATAAGTGGAATGAACTGCCAGAGGAAGCGTTAGATGTAGGTTCAGTTGCAACATTTAAAAGACATTTGGACAGTGCACAAATAGGAAAGGTTTAGAGGGATATGGGCCAAATGCAGGCAAATGGGACTAGTTTAATTTGGGAAACTTTGTTGGTATGGAGGAGTTGGACCACAGGGTCTGTTTCCATGCTGTATGACTCTATGGCTGATGATTATACAGTGGACAGTTAGTCTGTGTTGCTGGTAAGAGGAAGGACAGTTTTGAAATCCCACTTCTGATCATGATGTTTGGTGATTGCGGCAGAAAAAAATGCATTTGTAAATATTGGATAATGACAGGAAAATAAACAAGTTTTAATTCTCGCTCCTAACTGTATTGGAAGGTGAGTAGGGGCTTGACATGTACTCATGTGAGCAGTACCAGTTGCAATGGGTAAAGGGAAGGCTGGAAAATGGGAAGCCTTCAGAAATGAGATAACAAGAATCCAGAGAAAGTATATTCCTGTCAAGATGAAAGGAAAGGCTGATAGGTATAGGGAATGCTGGATGATTAAAGAAATTGAGGGTTTGGTTAAGAAAAAGAAGGAAGCATATGTCAGGAATAGATAGGATAGATTGAGTGAATCCTTAGAAGAGTATAAAGGAAGTAGGAATATACTTAAGAGGGAAATCAGGAGGGCAAAAAGGGGACATGAGATAGCTTTGGCAAATAGAATTAAGGAGAATCCAAACAGTTTTTACAAATATGTTAAGGACAAAAGGGTAACTAGGGAGAGAATAGGGCCCCTCAAAGATCAGCAAGGCGGCCTTTGTGTGGAGCTATAGAAAATGGGGGAGATACTAAATGAATATTTTGCATCAGTATTTACTGTGGAAAAGGATATGGAAGATATAGACTATAGGGAAATAGATGGTGACATCTTGCAAAATGTCCAGATTAGAGAAGAGGAAGTGCTGAATGTCTTGAAATGGGTAAAGGTAGATAAATCCCCAGGACCTGATCAGGTGTACCCGAGATCTCTGTGGGAAGCCAGAGAAGTAATTGCTGGGCCTCTTGGTGAGATATTTGTATCATCGATAGACACAAGTGAGGTGCCGGAAGACTGGAGGTTGGCAAACGTGGTGCCACTGTTTAAGAAGGGCAGTAAAGACAAACCAGGGAACTATAGACCGATGAGCCTGACCTCGGTGGTGGACAAGTTGTTGGAGGGAGTCCTGAGGGACAGGGTGTACATGTATTTGGAAAGGCAAGGACTGATTAGGGATACTCAACATGGCTTTGTGCGTGGGAAATCATGTCTCACAAACTTGATTGAGTTTTTTGAAGAAGTAACAAAGAAAATTGATGATGGCAGAGCAGTAGATGTGATCTATATGGACTTCAGTAAGGCATTCGACAAGGCTCCCCATGGGAGACTGATTAGCAAGGTTAGATCCCATGGAATACAGGGAGAACTAGCCATTTGGATACAGAACTGGCTCAAAGGTAGAAGACAGAGGGTGGTGATAGGTGTGAGAGACTGGAGGCCTGTGACCAGTGGAGTGCCACAAGGATCAGTGCTAGGTCCTCTACTTTTTGTCATTTACATAAATGATTTGGATGCGAGCATAAGAGGTACACTTAATAAGTTTGCAGATGACACCAAAATTGGAGGTGTAGTGGACAGTGAAGAAGGTTACCTCAGATTACAACAGGATCTGGACCAGATGGGCCAATGGGCTGAGAAGTGGCAGGTGGAGTTTAATTCAGATAAATGCGAGGTGCTGCATTTTGGGAAAGCAAATCTTAGCAGGACTTATACACTTAATGGTAAGGTCCTAGGGAACAAAGAGACCTTGGAGTACAGGATCATAGCTCCTTGAAAGTAGACTCGCAGGTAGATAGGATAGTGAAAAAGGAGTTTGGTATGCTTTCCTTTATTGGTCAGAATATTGAGTACAGGAGTTAGGAGGTCATTTTGCGGCTGTACAGCACATTGGTTAGGTCACTGTTGTAACATTGTGTGCAATTCTGGTCTCCTTTCTATCGGAAAGATGTTGTGAAACTTGAAAGGGTTCAGAAAAGATTTACAAAGATGTTGCCAGGGTTGGAGGATTTGAGCTATAGAGAGAGGCTGAACAGGCTGGAGCTGTTTTCCCTGGAGCGCGGAGGCTGAGGGGTGACCTTATAGATGTTTACAAAATTATGAGGGGCATGGATAGGATAAATAGACAAAGTCTTTTCCCTGGGATCGGGGAGTCCAGAACTAAAGGGCATAGGAGAGGGGAAAGATACAAGAGAGACCTACGGGGCAACTTTTTCACGCAGAGGGTGGTACGTGTATGGAATGAGCTGCCAGAGGAAGTGGTGGAGGCTGGTGCAAGTGCAACATTTAAGAGGCATTTGGATGGGTATATGAATATGAAGGGTTTGGAGGGATATGGGCCGGGTGCTGGCAGGTAGGACTAGATTGGGTTGGGATATCTGGTCGGCATGGACGGGTTGGACCGAAGGGTCTGTTTCCGTGCTGTACATCTCTATGACTATGACTCTATAATACGTTACAGGATCCTTACTATTGTTTCCAAGGATGAATCATTGCCTTCAGCATAGGAAGGATGAGGTAGAGGGGCAAAGTGAAGCCCACTAACTGCTCCTTCAGCCTTTCCCAGATCACATCTCAAATGGTTAAATTTAATAAAGCAGTGAAGCGTAAAGAAATACCTCACCAGATCATTATAAATGCAGAGGGCCTTTTGGCATCTCACATTTCCGTTCCTCCTGATAACAGACTTTTTCCTTAAATATATCTACCTCCACCACTCTTTTGGAAAATAAATTCCAATCCAAAGATTGATCATTGTGAAGGTTTTCCTGAAGTTTTCCTTTTACTGTGTGAAACTTGTGTCCTTTTTACTACACCTTCAATTTTAAATAATATCATGTTTTATCCCCATTTTATTTCTGATCTCCCTTTCTCTGTTATTGTCATACAAGAGTTGTCTTTTTCCTTTCTGGACTGAAGAGCTCAATCTCTACTCTCCTTTGTGACTCAAGCCCTTGCCTGACTATCAGACTCCAGGCTCTTCACTGCATTATTCCTGTGTGTGTATCTTGTTGATGCAGCTCTCAAGGTGTGCTCTACCCTGTCAGTGTTAGTCCTGTCCTGTTTTGTTAATCAATGCCTGATTGAGGGACCAGCCATTGGGAAGGTGAGTGGGGAGGACATCGAGCACAATTCCCTGCCTTTTCTTCTGATTCCCATCCCCTCCTTGCTTACCTGTGCCCTAGATCCCATGTTGACAGCAAATGGAAACACGCTGGCTTCCAAATATTCCGGGTCTCTAAATTGCAGGAGAAACCTGATGTTACCTGGTTAAGTGGCTGATGGACATTTAATTCCAGCATGCCTTCCTCAGCAGAGGGCTGTACATCCCCATTCGTTATACAGCTCGTAGACTGGACTGTAGTTGCCAACAATAAATTCCTGATGAAAGGCTTTTGCCTGAAACGTTGACCCTCCTGCTCCTCAGATACTGTCTGACCTGCTCTGCTTTTCCAGCACCACTCTAATCCTAATAATAAATTCCACCCATTGTTTCCATCTTTAGTAGTTGACACATCCTACAACCTGGCTAAAAGCATAAGTTTAATCTGCAGAAAATATTTTCACTTGCACATTAAGACAATTTATGTTATATTTGGCCCTTGAGAGCTCCCCTGCCCTTTGTTTGAGCCCCTATCCTGTCCTGATTTACCTTGCAACTGTAAACTTTGTTACAATATATTTGTAGTGATTGCTTTTTGCTGTTGACAAAGGTCTTAACCAATACCCAATCAGGTTACAAAGAATGAGCCCAGCACTCAAGCATTTGTTCTTTGGTGATGAAAATGGCAATTATAGTTTTTGACTAAAGTGAACAATTTTCTCTTGGATTATACAAGTGACTGAGAAACTGTTAGTACTCAGCTTGCAGACAGATATTCTGGATTTGAATTTTGTTTAATATTGGTGATATTAAACAACGGTATATCTTCTATGTAAGGTAGAGACTTATTGAATTGGGAGTGAATTTGGCCTCACTTGGAATACAATTTTACAGTCAGTGTTCTCTGAAATCTAGTACACTCTGATCCAAACATGCTGTAATGGAATTTAATCCAATTTGCAGTAGCTGTACAACCTTCAAAATTGACACAATGAAGTAAAGAAAACTGGAAATTCAATTCAGAAAGAGGGGCCAATCAAAGATATCTTGAACAAATCAGACAAAATATTTTTTCTTTAATTGAGTAGCTTTAATTTTCTTCCTCAGGCATCAGCCTGATTTTAGATTAGATTAGATTACATTACAGTGTGGAAACAGGCCCTTCGGCCCAACAAGTCCACACCGACCCGCCGAAGCGAAACCTGCCCATACCCCTACATTTACCCCTTACCTAACACTACGGGCAATTTAGCATGGCCAATTCACCTGACCCTGCACATCTTTGGACTGTGGGAGGAAACCGGAGCACCCGGAGGAAACCCACGCAGACACGGGGAGAACGTGCAAACTCCTCACAGTCAGTCGCCTGAGGCGGGAATTGAACCCGGGTCTCAGGCGCTGTGAGGCAGCAGTGCTAACCACTGTGCCACCGTGCCGCCCACAAATTTTAAAATTTTAAAAGAGTACACCAGCTCAGCAACACTTAGATCAAAGAGTGTTGCAGTCGGTGGAATTGTAGCGATGTGGGCTACAGCACAATTTGTAATAGAATTGGGTGAGCTGTCCAGCAAAACCAATCCCGATCTGGGGAGCATCTCGTAGCATCTTCTATCTATCTGCTAAGCGGTCAGGCCAGTTTCTCACTAGGCAGCGTGCGTTACCAATTAAGGAGGATTATTGCTTGTGTAATGGCATATTAATTGCACAATTCTGCACATTAATATTCTGCTTCCTATCTTACCAAATATATTAAACAAGATAGACATTGCAAAATCCCAATGTCAGAGCAGGACCTTGGTGACTTCAGCTCACCACTTACTCCATGTTGGGCGCTGGGCATCAACCTGTCAGGGCACGGTCCATTGGCATCAGCCACATGTAACCTACATTCATAGCAGTGGCATCTGAGATGTGCCAGCCTCTTAAAAACCCTCATGGCACATCTGCAATCTACTTGCAATATGGCTTCTGCATTTCAATGCTATACTGTGGGCTTCACCACCCACTCGCCTTGCTCTTTTTGTGTTTTGCCCCCTCAGCCAGGAGTTACCAGCCTCACAGTACTGCTGTATTTGTGCCATTTTGCATGGGCACAAAACAAAGGAGATAGTCTTCATTCAGGGAGTCCTGGGACAGTAAGTCAAAGGGTAGCCTCAATAGCAGCCCAGGGGGTTTGGAAATGGTCATTCAGTCAGTCATGCAGGTGGTCAGAGTCAGGATGCTGTCCACATTAAGGATGAGGAGTTGAAGTTTGGACAACTCACAGCCATCTTGATTCTTTCTGCCCCACTGGGGGCTGTTTTCCTCTTGGAATAAGAGAGAGAGAGGTGTCGAAGGAGATGAAACTCGGCGAAGCAGCTATTATTTTTTGGTACAAGTGGAGATATGTCCTGAGTGAGTGGACAGTGCAAGTGGCATACGGAGTTAGTGCAGTTGGACCTTGGGAGGGTGAGAGCAATTGAGGAAGATATTGCAGGCATTGGTGAGAGTGGGAGAGTGTGAACCTTGTTGGGACATGGGTACGGTCAGATGTCAAGAAGGTGTGAGGTATTGGCAAGAAAATGGTGGAACTTACCCTGATAAAGTGAAGGAGGTCATTGGCCTAGGTTAACAGCCCCAACCAGGGAACTCATACTTTGAGATCCATTTGATTGATCTCATTCCAATCACTACATCTCTCCTCCACTAACTCCAGGAATATACGTCTTTTCTTTTTCCTGGGACATTTTCCCCCCAGGTTCAGTTCCTCTGATTTGGACAGTGTGTACTAGACCATAGTCCCATCTCTTGCGCCCGGAGCATCTCAGAATAAATTCCTCTTCTTTGGGCAGTAACGAATCGAGACTGTGACATCAGCTACACCCATCTCACACTCTGGAGGTTTCTTCAATGTTAGACGGAAGGGGAGAGCCCATGGGTTCCGACAGCCATTCTGGCTATTTGGAGGGGCCAGGTATGTTTTTTGAATTAGAGTTAGAATTCCTACACTGTGGAAACAGGCCCTTCAGCTCAGCAAGTCCACACCAATCCTCCGAAGAGTAACCCGCACAGCCCCATTCCCCTATTACTCTACATTTCCCCCTGACTAATGCACCTAACCGAGATGGTGATCTGGTCTCTCCGGGTCCAGAAAGGTTTCAGTTCTAGTTGTGACATCTCTTTTGTTTCCTTCATCACCACCAGCTGTTATAGTTTTGCCAAGACTGGATCTTTCTGCGTGCAAAATCTGATATTGTTAGCTGTAACTGGAACTACTATGAATTCTTCCAGGGAAGGCACCACTAGTGGTGTAACTGCCAGTGGGAGGCAGCTCAAAGCATCTGTATTTGCCACTTGATCTTCCGGACGATGTTCCAATTTGCACTTTGTTTTAGAACCCACTACTGAACTTGACCTGAAGCTATGGGCTAATACTATGAGCTAATAACATCTATGAGCTAATACTACCTCAATGCCATACCGGGTGGCATCGCATGTCAATACCAGGTCTCACTTGGGATCATAGTATGCCAATACTTTAGAGGATAATAGATGTTTCTTCACTTCCCTGAAAGCTATGGTTTGGCTATGCAACCATTTCCAAGGCCGATCCTATCTTAAAGAGTTAATACAAAGGTGCCAGAATGGAGGCCAGGTTATGCATGAACTTTCTGTAAAAATCCACCAGCGCAAAAAGAGTCCTAAGCTCCAGTACAGATACGGGAGCCGGGACACCTTTGATTGCCCTCACTTTATCTTCCAAATGTAACCCAGTCTTATCAACTCTGTAGCCCAAGTAGGTCACTTGGGGTGTCTGGAGCACACATTTTCCTTTCTAAGGTGTATGCCTGCCTGGGGGTAACACCTATGAACTATGTCCAAGTTTTTAAATTGGTCTTCCCTGTTATTAGCACATCCTCTAGATAAATTGTGATCTGGGGTAGACCTTGTAAAATGTTCTCCATCATCCACTGAGAAATGGCACAGGCCGACAATACCCCAGATGGCAGTCTGATATATTGGTACATACCCTTATGGCTACCAACACACTGAAACAGATACTGATGAACCTAAAAGACCATATACCAACAACCAACAAAACAAATGTCATTTCCAAAATATCTTGCAAGGACTGTAACAAACACTACGTCAGACAGACAGGCAGAAAACTAGCCACCAGGATACATGAACACCAATACATGAGCCATTATCACTAGTATCCTTACGTACAGACGAAGAAGCACACCACTTCAACTGGGACAACACATCCATCCTCGGAGAGGGACCTAAGAGAGACACACAGGAATTCCTAGAGGCCTAGCATTCAAACCGGAACTCCTTCAATTAGCACATCAATTTGGACCCCATTTATGATCCTTTGAAAAAAAGAAACGGAAATGATATTGCCCACCTTAACAGACCAAGACGAATAAACAGAAAGCAGGACAGAACACCAGAGCTTCACCAGAGGCTTGCTGATGATGTTACCGAGGATGGTGAAGAAACGTGTAAAAACAAAACAAACCTTCCAGCTCAGTGAGCAAACTTACAACCTGAACCTCACCTTGAGCTACAAATCTTCTCAAAAATCACAATGGCTTTTAATTGTAGCATAATTCTGGGAATCCTCATCTAACCACATTTACAAGGACGCATAGCTCATGGCTAGCTTTGTGAAGATCAGACCCCACCCCCCAACACCAGCTTTGCGTATCAATCTTCAATGTGAAGGATAGCATTTTTATCCAACTGCAAACAGCTGTTTACCGTTTACTTAAAATCCCCACAAAGGTGACCCGACCCATCAGGTTTCACTATTGGTATGAGAGGTGCTGCCCATTCTGCAAACTGCACTGGTTTGAGGATTCCTTCACTTTCCAACCTTCTGATATCTGCCTCTACTTTTGCCCGTAATGCAAATAGCACTGGGTGTGCCTTGCAGAATCATGGGATTGCTTCCTGGTCAACATGCAAGTTGCCTTCACTTCTTTGATAGCCCCTCTGGGTACTTAATTAGGACTTCACTCTAATTGTAAAATGTTGGGCCAATTGAGGTGAATCTTTCTCAACAAATCTCACCCCATTAGGTGTGGGCCTGACTCTTTTACTACAATCAGCGGTAACTGAACCAGCTGCTTCTCATAATAGACCAGTATCAATGCTGTACCCTTAATCTGTAAAGGATCCCCAGTATAGGTTCTCAGTCTAACCAAGGTCTTGTGCAAAATTAAGGGTTGGGAATTTTGTTAAAGAATGGTTCTGCAATCGGTATTAACCTCCATTAGAAACTGGTGACCACTTAACCAGGCATTTATTTTGACTGGTTTGGATTTGGATGTTACTCAGTCATTCAGCTGTTCCAAACCAGATGTTGGTGAACTTTCCAGGGAGTGCACTTTCCAGGATACCGACCTATGAGTTCTCTTACTCCATTTAGGTCTAATGACACTCTTTTGCTGTCTTGAGTGCACTTGTCCGCGGCAAATACAGTGGTTTGTGAGCCTGGACCCTGAAGAAAATTTTAACCGTTTGGCTGAGACCTGGCTTTGTTTCGGTGTTTTGCTGTGGGCTGACCCAGAGTCCATCTGTTCAGGATGTGTCCTGAGTGTGGCCATGCAATTGCCTTCACTCAAGTAGTATCCCCCAAGCTGTGTTGGACTGGTAAGGGTGTCCACTTCCACCAGAATACCCTGCAACTTGTAGGTGTAGTGTCTGGTTGAAGTCCAGTTGGGCTTCAGCTAGAAGGTGCTTTTGCATGTTTACATCATTAATCCTAAGTACCAAACAACCTCTCAGCATCTCATTAAAGCTTAAACCAAAGTCACAAGTCTCTGCCAGTTGTCTTAAGCTAGTCAAAAATCCCAGTATGGATTCCCCCGCTTCTTGAATTGCCAAGTAAAACTGATAGCATCTCAGAATTGGAGCAGGCTTGGGATCAAAATATTCATTAACTAAATTAGTCAACTCTTGAAATATTTTAGTATCTGTTGCCTCAGGAAAGCTAGGCCCCTAATAACTGAAAAGGCTGTGGGTCCACAAGCTGTAGGAGAATTACTGATTGCTTTTCATCTACTCCAGTGTCATTTGCCCATCAAAAATATGCCTTCTTTCCACATACTGGGTCCAGTCTCTGAAAGCAGAATCAATGAGTCAAGCTTCCCAAATATCAGCATGATGTCAGAACTGCTTTCCCCAACACAAAGACAACTGTTGTGAGCAAATTTCTTCAGGACGGTGCTTTTCTTTCATCAGCATTGAAATAACTGCACAAAGGTTAGCACCCTGTCACCAAGCCTTTATTTACATGTGGAGAGTCCTTGACACTGATCCAGTTCCCTCAGAGCCAGCTCTCAGAGTGAATAGGATGTCTGACACTCCTGTTGTTATCTGTCAGCCAGGGCTCCCTGATTGGACCAGATTGACAATCAGGGTCTATGAGGCTGACCTTGTTTCAACCCCTACAGTTCTAGCCAGAGCAGTTAGCTTTGTAAGAGACTGTGTTTAGGTTAAATCTGTTCACAACCTCATTGTTTATGATGTGGCCGTGCCTCAAATATTCATAATGGGTTGAAGACACCCATGACACAAGTGCATTGCCAGAACCCATGATTCTGACCCATCCAACCACTCTGTACACTTGAGTTTTGGTAAAGATATGTAATGAATAGTTTTTGCTAGAATATTTCAAGAGATGAAGCAGGAGGCTGGAGAAACACAGCAACCCAGGCATCATCAGGAGGTGGAGAAGTCTGGAGGAATCCTGAAGAAGGTTTACACCCAAAATGTCGGACTTCTCCACCTCCTGATGCTACCTGGCTTGCTGTGTTCCTCCAGCCTTCTGCTTGTCTACTTTGGATTCCAGCAGCCACAGTCTTTTTGCCTCTAACTATGTTTCAAGAGATTGCCAAAGGAACTGTCAGTGTTGGACAGTCAGTTGTCTATCTCCATGTTGATTGTGGCACTGCATTGAGATTGCTGCTGTCGAGGCCAGTCTGTGGTAGGTCATCATAACTTTCTCAAGACTGAGGTTGGTAAAGCATTTGTCTTCTTCAGACTATTAATACGTCCAAAGACATTTGCTGCCTCTGAGAAATAATTTACAAGAGCTGTGCTATCACAGCCATGTTGCCAGCAGAAGATGGTTTCAATAAACAGAAGCTTCAGTTTAAGCTCTGCTGTGGTATTGGTATGTGCCAGTACTTGTTGCAGGGTGAAGAGAATATAAGCTGATACAAATGCAGCTCTTTTGATAAGATTTACAGTAGATCAGACCTGCTGCACATTAACTTTATTATGGCAATGAAACTCTGTAATAGTGAGCAAGTGCCTTGAATGATTATGAATTGCTTCTGTAATGGTTTTCTGGGTTAAATTGACCATAAGATATTTTGGAAACTTTCTGAATCCCTGGAAACAGGGGTAAGGAGAAATAGGAAGAAAATCAGGATGGCCTCCTTGATGTGTTTCCAGTTCTGTGCACTTGTCCTGAGATGGGCTGCCACTGGCATTGCTGACCCGCCTGGCAGATGTTTAAAAGGGCAATTGTCCCTATTTGGGTGATGCAAAGTAACTTTGGCAATGCAGCAACACATTAGAAGTGATTTCATGATGGGACACCAGTGCGCCATTTTGTAATCTTGCAGATTCACAGATAAAGAAGCAGAAAGATTGGATGCATCACTTTCACAGGCATTTGGAGTTCTTTCTCCTGATCCATAATGTGATTCCAACTGCTATTTATAATCTGCTAATCGGACCTCAGTCTCCATCCCAGCTCTCAGCTTTCCTGATGGCACTGCAGCCAGCATTCTTCTTGGCCTCTCTGATTGACCCTTTCGTGTCCGGGTGTCACTTGTCATCTCTACATGGATGGTGAACAGGTAGGTTGCAAACTAATTGGCTACCTCGCATAAAGTTGGGCTAGTGGGCACTACCAAATGTACATGACCCAGACATGGTCCCAATAACAGGCTCCTTCATTTTCACAGGAACATTCAGCCCATTTGGGCTGGAATTCTTTGTTTAATTGATCTCATTTGGAGAGAGAAGATCAACCATGATCTGCTCTGGTCTTGGATGGATTGGGTTAGTCCATATTGGGTAAAGAGAGGAACAGGTTTGTTTTCCAGTGGACTGGTTTAATAATGCTTACAGCTGAAATGAATTATTGTCTGAAAAATTGTCAACAGTTTACTGGCCACTGCCTTTGTGAGAAAAATAGAAAATGAAGAGCTCTTTATGGTTCCAGCTCTGCTGCAATAAGTTAACTTTTTTTAAAAAAACAAAAGAACTGCAAATGCTGGAAATCTGAAACAAAAATAGATATTGCTGGGAAAACTCAGCATGTCTGGCAGCATCAAGGGGGAGAAAGCAGAGTTAATGTTTTGAGTCCAGTTCTGAAGAAGGGTCACTGGACCCAAAACATGAACTCCGCTTTCTCTCCACAGACGCTGCCAGACCTTGATGAGTTTTCCAGCAATTTCAGTTTTTGTCCAGTTAATATTTTAGCTTGTATTTATTTGATACTGTCAAGTGACTGTGAGGTTGAGCACCTTCTTAATGCTATTTTAGAATTAAGTGTACATTTACTGAAGTCAAAATGTGTGCAACTATTGCAGACAGCCCAGGTTTATCTATTGCTGGGATTACTTGCAAACTTTGAATCTAGAAAGGTTAATCCTTCAACTGTTCCCTCAATTTTTCACAATCCAGATTCTGAAGAACCTTAAGATCAACAAGTACTGATTCAGGTTTTGCTTGGACACCTTTTTATATGGGGGCGGTGTAGTTTGAGCTCCTAAAATTGAAAAGGTTACTGATTTTGCCACCTCCAATATTATTTTTATTCTTGTCTACATAACAATCAATACATTACAACATGTAATGGACAGTGTGAAATATTACATTGAAGTGGGAGTAAGCCTTATGCCTATTTCACCATACAGTTTAAAAAAAAACTGATGTTCAAACTTAGCTTCACGATATTCCTTCATTCCTTTAGTGTAAAACAAAAGACTAAAATGACGTTCTGTTGATAAGAGCTGTATAAATACAGAGCTTTTGTTCTGAACACTGGAGATAGGGTATCGCCATTAAAAATAGCCGCATGAATTTAATAGATTTTAATAGAATTTAATAAATCACTGAGTGTTAATCTCTCATTACTAGTAAATCTGCAAAACTGTACAAGGATTGCATTTACAAGGAAAGCGCCAATAGTGTGTGTGTGTGTGTATGGGTTTGTATGGGTGTGTGGGTGTGCATTTGTGTGTGTGTGTGTATGGATTTATATGGGTGTGTGTCTGTGTCTGTGAGTGAGTGTGTGTGTTTGTGTGTATGGGTGGGTTGGTGTATGTGTGTGTATGTCCCACCATCTAGAAGTGGTGCTGGCCACAATCAGACTCACAAATACAAGGTTCCTTTCCTTTTGGAACAAATGTCAGCAACTTTTTGAATGGCCACAAGATGGGGCCAACTTGATCTCGATGGAAAGCAGCAAGGAGTAAGGTCAGGTCTGTATCATACAATCATGGAATCCTATTATTTATGTTTCCCCAGACTACAGAAGGAATTTTGACACTGAACATCCTGGAATGGATGTGGAAATAGAGCATGTGAAGCAGAAAGTGAGATGAACAATTACTTAAAAATAAGGAAGTGCTGCGCAATAATTGATCTGTAATTTTTCAGGCAATAATCTTGGAAGATGCTTCTCTCATTGGAGCAGCAGGCCAGGAGTGGTCCATTCAATCCTCAAGTCAGCTCTCATGTTCTACTAGATGACTACTGACCTATCCTTCAACTTCATTAACCTACCTTTCAGTATATCCCCCAATACCCTGACCTAGTAAAAATCCAGTGATCTCAAGCTTGCGGTTTTCAATTGATTCAGCATTTGTGGTCTTTTCAGGATAAACTTTCAAATTTCCCATCAACCTGTGTGGTTCCGCTTCTAACTGGTCTGGCTCTAATTTAAAGAGTATGCCTCCTGATCTGAATGCCTCCACTTATCATAGAATCATGGAATCCCTACAGTGTGGAAACAAGCCATTCAGCCCAACAAGGTCCACACCGACCCTCCGAAGAGCAACCCATCCAGACCCATTCCCCTAACCTAGTATAGAGTCATAGAATCCCTACAGTTTTCTGTGCCACCACTCAGCAGATATCTCCCAAATATCAATACCTCTTGTGGCTGTGCCATCTTTAAGACATTACATGCAAGCAAATGAGCGCTGGCATTCTGTAACTGCCTCAGAATCAGAACGAGATGGAGAACGGGAAGATGACATTGCACATCTTTGCACTTGTGGACACAGTTCCTCTGCATTCTGTCCTGTAGAATTTCTTTGTCACCTTTTCAGATACATTGGTATCCTTTAGCAATTCCAATTTGTGCACCTTGTACTGATAATTTACCTCTTTAAACTCGGGAATCTCGAGAGAATCTGTACTGCAACCCTTCCTAAGCTAGTATATATTTCCTAAAGTGCAATATTAAACATTGAACTCAATCAGAAGCATTGAATTTGATCGATGTTCTCAATGCCTGAAGCATCGCTTCTGCACCTTTTTATATTTTAACTCCCCTGAGATAAAGGTTATTGACGGTTTCTTATACCTGTGCAGTTATTTTTAGTGATTTGTGTAGACAACTTAATCCCTTTGCTCCTTCAGTCTCTGAACATTAAGAAAATATTGTGATTTGTTTTTCTTAGATCCAAAGTGGATGACCTCACATTTCCCCACATTGAAATCCATCTGCCAGGATTTTGTCTGTTTACGTAATCAGTCTGTCTTCCTTTCATTCACACAACAACAGGACTTATTCTTCTTCCTAAATATCATCTGGAAGCACACGTCTTTTTTTGCTTTGCTTCATTTAATTCACAGCTATATTTGGTGTAAAGCAGAGATCCTGGTAAAAATATTGGAAGAAATCCTTTAAATCCTATGATTCTATGGATTCAAGAACATTTCCTTTTATATCCACCTCCCTCAAGGATAGCTCCAATTCAGTTTCATTTTTTGCTATTCCTTAATGTGGATTAATCTCATCAAACGCTTTCTGAAAGTCAATATGTTCAATTCTACTGTTCAATAAGCCAGAGGTCTCATCAAACATTCAACTCGATTAATCAGTTATGTACTACTCTACACAGATCTTAATTCCCTTTGATCCACTGGTACTTTTCCAGGGATATAAGGGAAACCACTTATGTAGCAAAAAATAATTGACTAAGTGCAAATATGATTTCCCTCCCTCTAACTTTATCACTCCCCAAATGTTTTACTTTGAATGTGCTGGTCAGGTAGTCTAATGCTAGAAAAAATATAGAGCTGATCTAAAACTAAGCAAATACAGCAAACCAGTCCATAGCAATATGTTAACCTAACACAGATTGCCATGTTTCTATGTCAACTGACATTGTATGCATTTTATCCTGATCGGTCATGAGCTCTATGGCTGCACACCCAGAGAAATGCAAAAAATACAGTGAATACCAGTGGTGACACCACACCTCCTTCAGAATAGGATGGTGATCACCTGAGCAAATGTACTGATGTAACGTTTACATTTTTTTAATTTCCTCTGTGTATTAACTTCAGCAAACAATTCCCCATCCCAACCAATTTAAATCACCTAGACTTCTCCCAAGGACGTTAATGTGAGACTCGAATCGTTAATGGAGAACCAGTTTCTCTGCTGAACAGAATAAAACCTATGCCTTTGCTAAGGTATACTATCAGGTAACACATTAATTCACATCTTTTGATGGGAGATACTCTTTCAAAGGTTAGCATTTTTCTAAATATTTTATAATATGTCAATACAAAATAAGAAACTAGCAGGAATAAGCCCCTCGAGACTGTACTGCTTTTCAGTTAGATCTTCTCCCTCAGCTAAACCTTCCTGTACTACCCTCAAAGCCCTTGATTCTCTTAGTATCTCTGAATTGAATGTACTCAATGACTGAACATGTAGCTCTCGGGGTAAAAAGTGTTTCAAATGTTCACAATGGCCTGAATGAAAGTTCTCGGTCCTGAATGGCTGACACCTTTATGCTGACAACGTGACCCCCTACTTCAAGGGGAATATCAAAGTTTCTTTTTGCAGTCAAGAACTAACAAAGTTTAAAATGTATTCCAAGATCATCTGCATTCTGGTGATGTTAGGCAATGAGTCCGATTGAGAAATAATTTAGCACCATTGTATTATTGTGGTGGGACCTTACTACCAGTCAGCTGTGCAGTTTTCTCTCCACGTTCATTGGATCCTCTCCCATTTGCAGGAAATGGCCGCTTTGTTCTTTTTGAACTTTTTCCAGCTTCGTTACAGTCAGATCCTGCGTCAGGTCCTATATGGCTGACGCAGGAAGAAAGCATTTGTGGTGTTTCACAAAAACAAACGTACGCTCCAGAGTCCTCTTGACCGAATATGTTTTAATGTTTCCAGAGTGCAACCTTGTCAAAGGAGATGTATGGCTTATTGCTTTCCTCATATTGTTTGTCTTTTAAAATGTAATGCTACCTTTAAATGGTAATTTGATTCTCTGTTCTCAGCTGTTCTCCCTCATTCCATGCCATCACTGAGTCAGCTGTAGTGAGGGGCTGTGTCATGACCTGTCATGTCTGTTAATGTACCTCACATTGCCTGAGAAATTAGTCCAGCTATGCTGTGAAAGGAAAAATTATGTCAACCACATAAGACAACAGTAAGCAGCTAGGATAATGGCCAGTCATATTCTTGTCTAACCAGTAAATTGTAAAAAACTAAAGCTAACTTCATTATAATTTTCTCATCCATGAGATTTAATAAGTATTTGCAATCACTCAGATACGTTCTTTGCAATGTAAATGATTTTTAGATGCTCACTGCTAGTGATGTGGTGTGATTTTTCCCCAGTAAGATTAATAATGCTGACATAATTATTGGCAATTTCATTAAGAAATGCTTACTATTTGAATACTCAAAAAATTCTTAAAACTAGTCGATTGTGCACACTGTTGGAATTGCTTCAGGAAGTAGAATAGTGAAGCTGAGTTACAGGAGAGTGGCAGATCGGATTTTCAGTCAAAGCAAAACTTGTTGCTCTCAATTAGGAGTCACTAGTGCCACTTGTAGGATTTGAAACATTGTTAATCAAGATCCATTTTTGATCAGGAGCCAGTGACCATTTCTGGGAAAATGTATATGTGCACTTTGTTCAAGAGGGTAAGACCTGGCTGTCATGTCTATCAAACCTCACTATCAAACCTTCTTGTCTCGCCTTAGTGAAAAATTGCTGCTTGATTGAGATACTAGAGAATGCTTGCTGAAATGGAACTGCACCTAATGCAAATTAGTATCATCAGGATATGAAAGCCACAGCTACATATAAATATTTTTTGACAGAAAGAAAATTTGAATTTTAATGATCCTATTGAGCAGGCTCAAGGGGCAAAATGGTCTACACCTTTTCCCACTTCTTATGGTCTTACATATCCTTGAGACCTTCTGTGTCCTAAGCTTCTCCAGGCTCTTCACATTCTCTGTTATACTAAATGAGTCATTCCATCACAAACAGTATCAAATGAAGACATGCAGCACTTCCTATTTGTCAATTGTTCCTTTCCACATTCTGCTCCAAACTTCTGATTTTAATCATAATGAATCTAAGAGTATATTGCAATCTGAATTTCTTTTAAGAGCTTGGTTGTTCTGGCAATTGTTGTAGGTTGGAAACAAAAGGTGGAAATTCCCTATGACCTAGTATTCCTAGATGAAGTGACAGAAACTATTGCATTCTTATGATCTTGATAGGGACCACTAACATTTAAAGAAAAATCTGATTAATCAACAGTACTGTGCCACATGATTTCATTTTTTTAAACAAAGTGCTGTTATTTAAAAATTCGGCAAAGCTAACTGTATTAACTTCATACTCTGCCTTGGAACTACTTATGCTATAAACTCAATTTTACTTCTTACTTTCCCCAGCCCCTGCAAAGTTCCCTTGTACATTATAACAAATATTGAACAATCTTTATTTCAGTGGGGACCAACTCAATCGTATGCAAGAGCCCTCTGGAATTCACTTTAACTCCCCTCAGCATTCCAGCTATTCTCTGAAGTAAGACTTTTATAGGATCATTGGGTTGACTTTTTGGTTAAGTGACCCTCGAACTTTTCTTTAAGACTCTAAGCTATCTCAGCCACCTGGTTCTGATCACCAGCAGATATTCAAATGCTTTCTCACAGCTTCCGAGCTAAATCTGCGGACTGCTTTCAGCCACAAGGCACTGTAAGGACCATTGTAGATTTCCTCCATTTTTGCTATCTAGGCAAATCTTCTAGCTTTTCCCTTCATGAAATCCAAATTGCATTTGAGACCCAACTGAATTCCACATGGTAAATGATGGCATTTTCCTCTGTTTAGATATCAGGCCTGGCGAATAATCATCTCCTGTCAGATCAGTCAATCCGTTGTGGCATAGCCTACAGTAAAGCAAAGCTGCAAGTGTCTTCTGTGACAAAACCCAACTAATTTTAACAAAGGAGCTTTCTATCCCCATGGTCTATCTGTATGACAATGTGAAATGATTGGGGATGTCCTCAAATGGCATTTTAAGCAAATTAGTAATTTTACGTTTAAAAAAAACACAACTCTTCGACTCTGTAAGCCATTATGAATACTTTATATTGCTATTGATAGAACTATCCTTTCTCCAGACTTTGGGTTTGTAAAGAGACCCCCACATTTATGAAACTGCTTCCAGCTTTCTATTGTCTAGAAGCTGCATTTGTAATTCAGCTCTTTTAGTTCACTATGTGGAGACCCTCCAGCTCTGCTACCTGCTTAACAACTATTCATGTTTATACTTCTCCCTCTGACCTTGTAAACATAGGTTCGCTTCTTAGTGTAATTAACTTCAAGCTTGTTTGAGTAGCACTGACATCAGAATTATAGCCAGTTTCTCAATCAGCTGCCACCATACATCCACTGTTAAAAATTTCAATTCCTAAAGCTCAAAGCCATATTCAAAAACATCCTAGTTTTGAATTAGGTGTTTGCACTTGTGTAATGTCATTATTGCTGTCACGTTAGAAGTTTAGTGTTTAGTATGAGGTCAAAACTGTAAATTAGGTGTCACAGTTCAAACTCAATGTGTAGAACAACATATTATAAGTTAGATCCCTGGTGAGTCTGCTTTGGTATGGTCAGGTTTCGACTGTAAACTCAGTTAGTAATTCAGCCGCATTATACTGATGCTTTAGTATGTAGTTGTCCCAGTAAATGTACTGTGATCAAATTCTTCCATGGTAAAATGAGATGTATACAATTATGAAAGCATTCACAGGGCAGACAGAAAAGAACTTTACCTCGGTGGAGGGTTCAGTGACCAGGGGGCAGAGATTTAAGATAAACTTGATGGGCCAAAAGCCTTTCTCTGTGCTGTAGACCTCTTTAATCGAATTATTCCCATCCAGCTACCCAGGGAAGGCTGAGTGGTGGAGCGCGAGCTTCAACATTTAAACAGAGAAACAGGATGGTTATTCTCAAACTGTCTCTGTCAGAACCAACCACGTGGAAATAATAAATTAGTAGGAACAGTGTTATCTTTTCTTTCTTCTCTGAATCAATCTTAATTTGTAAAAAGAAAATTACTTAATTACCTTCAACATAAATTAGATATCTGCGAGTTTGTATTGCCTAGCCTCTTGATTTAAAACAGAATCATTTTACAGACTTCAATTGAACCTTAACCTCCCTGGGAGGCTAAAATGTATATATTTGGTTTATTTCCTGTTCCTGATAAGCTGAGTATGAAGAGGTGAACATAGAACTGGGGCAGAACCATGATTCTTTCCAAATCTCCTCCCCTTTTCTCTCCTTTTCAGCTCCCTTCTAGAATGACTAATGGCACATGCCTCTCGGCCTTCCTATGTGGGTTATGTGGGTGAGGTATGAGAGATCCGTTGGCCAAGATGGAACAAACTCTCAGCGTTGAGTCACAAATGTGAGGGGAGACGGGGAGTCAAGAGAGAAAAGCAGACATTGCAAAATGCTAACGCCAACTCCAACAGGGAGTTCAATCAGGAAAACTGGTAATTTCTCCTTGGGAATGTGGCCAATTTTGGATCCCTCCTTGATGTATTCACTCTGATATAGTTTCCCTGATGCCCAGGGTTAGAAAGAAATGAGCCTAGGGAGGAGGAGAAGGCCTGAAAGCATCCCAATCCTATCATCACAATATATTGTGTGAGAAGGAATTTGTCTTGGTATTGTTTTATTGCAGAAAATCTCTGGGGATTAATTAGGGTGTGGAGCAAAGCCTTATAAAATTAAAAAGGGATCTTGTGCTTCCTCTCCCCCCTCCCCCACCTTGACTTTATTCACCCTCTTTTGATAAAGTAAATGTTGTGTTTATTAATGAGCTGCTTCTAATTACAGCATGTTCTATGGTGCATTTATTTTTGCCCCAACCAGCTTAAAGGAAGTTATTTTCATGCTTTGCATGAGGTTAGAAGTGACAGACAGCATAGAAATTCATCAGTTTTCTCACAGGGTTTTTTTTCAAAAGACTAACTCAGACAGAGCGAGCCATGGCAATAATCTCTTGGTCTATCTGAGAAGCAGGTTCACAGGAAATTAAAAACTCCATATATTTTATTCTGGCAGAGACTTGTAAAAGCAAGTTTATAATTCTGCAGGATGTCTGCACAGAGCTATAAAGATAAGTGTCTGCAGCCTTCAAAAATGCATCAAAGATTCTGAACCCTGAGCTATTGCATCCTGTTCTGTAACTGTGAACATAAAGCACTTGGCACTTTTGTCTGATCGAGTGTGCAGTTGGCTTGTGAAGACAGATGCAATCTGTGTTAAAATGTGCCGAAGTGAGAGTTTTCCATATCCTCAGCATTCTTTAGTGACACAAACAACTGAAGGTGCAGTTGTTTTCTGTCATCTGATATCTCAGTCTGTGGCAGATCTTTCTGTGTTGCAGTTACAGTCGATAAAAAAAGGTGTTTGTGTCATGCCACGATTGTGTTTTTCTTTGTGTGGGTTGGGGATTTCAATGGACACCCCGAGCAGTACACAAAACCTTCCATTGCAGCATGTGGAAACTGGCTTGAATCTGAGTCAGTTCAGGTTAAAATGTTCCCAGTGTTATGCACAAACATTCCTTTGAGTTCTAACACTGGACTTGAAACATTAGCTCTGCTTTCCCTCCAACGATGCTGTCAGACCTGCTGAGTTTCACCAGCAATTTCTGTTTTTGATCCTTTTGTGGTTATTTGTCCAATGCATGTTTCCACCAATAGGGATTATTTCTGCAAACCGTAGAAAATTTAAAATTAAGGTAGTGTTTGTGATTTGGGCTAGTCTGCAGCTAGAAGTGTATATCAACTTTGGAGAAGGCAATTGATATTTTATTTTTAAATAGGAATTCACCATTACAGCCGAAGATGCTCAATTACTGCCAAACTGCTTTTATATGGAACATATCCGCTTTGTATCTAATTATCAAAACCTCCCCATATCCATTTTTATGGAATATGATCACAAAATATTGGGTCAATGTCTGTTGTTCTCTTGCAACAAAACAGGTTTATTTCAGTCTTTGTAAGTCCGTGACTCAGCTTATTTTGTTTCAGGGCACGAAAAGACTTCTTTTAGTAAATTGTTTTGGTGAAAGCCTGGGAATGCTAAAAAAAATTTTGTTTCACCCAAATAAAGTGCAACTTGTGTAATACTGCACAGAGAGTTTAAGTTAATCTAAATCTAAAATGACACATCTGTGTTGGGCACAAACTTCAGTGGGTGGTGAGCTTGAAGGAGGAAGGGCCCAGAACTTAGTGAGATGGTGGTGAACCAGAATTCCAGCACGTTCCTGGCTCTGCCAGAATTCAGTTCTTGGTGAAAAGGCCGAGGGTCAGTGATCCTGCTCCTCTGCCAATTGAAGCTCTTCAGTGCCCCAATGAAGAATTGCTGTGGACTTCTGAAGAGACAGAGGTAAGTTAATTCAAACCTGTAAGACCAGGCCAACATCACCAGCATCAAAGTACTGACCATCCTTGACTGGCTACGTCATCGGCATGACCAGCATAAAACTCCCCAAGCTCTACTCCCAACTTCAAAATGGCAGGGGAGCCCCAGGTGGACAGGAAGTGCTTCAGGGATACCTCAAGACCTCACCGGCGAAGTGTGGCATTCCCACAGACAACTGGGAATCACTGGGCCAACACTGTTCAAAGTGGAGGAAGGGCATTGGGAAGGCTTTGAGCACTTCGAGACTTGCCGCTGGGACAAAATGGAAGCCAGGCAAAAACAGCAAAAGGAGCGTGCTGCCATACCGATGCCCCACCCACCCCCTTCCCATGACCACTACCTGCCCCTAGTGTGACCAAGTCTGTGGTAGCCCCATCAGTTTGTACAACCACCTACGGACTCACCCTGAGAGTGGGAGAGAGTCATTCTCATCTACAAGGGACTGCCAGTAATAATGATGACGATATGATCCCGAGGTCTTGACTGAGTGGATGTTGAAAGGATGTTTCCTCTTATGGGAGAATCTAGAACTAGGGAGTCATAGTTTTAAAAATAAGGCATTACCCATTTAAGACAGAGATAACAAACCAATTTTCTTCTCTCCACAGTTGAGAGTCTTTGAAATTCCCTTCCTCAAAAGACAGTGCATGCAGAATTTTTAAATATTTTTAAGTGAGAGATAGATATATTCTTAATTACCAAGGGGATGGAAGATTATCAGGTGAATGCAAGAAAATAGCGTTTAGGTGAAAATCGGAACAGTCATGAGTGGTGAAAGACTGAGTGGCATAATCTTGTTCCTTGTTTTTATGTTCATAAAAATTGCAGTAGGCCCTCAGCCTGTTCCTGTTGGGATTTATCCCAGCTACAGGTAGGTTTGGTGCTATGAAACATTATGATAGCTGTTACTCTGTAGGTAATCTGTCACCTTGGGAGGGGCTCAGGTCCCTTAATCAAAGGCAGTCAGTGTCTTGTGGGTGTTGTGGAAACTGAACCCTTTGCTTTGCATCCAGCTCCTTGCCCTTCTTTCCCCATGAGCCCTCATTCAAACATCTTATCCATTATCTACCTTTCTCCAGGGTCTCACACAATCCTGGGATCTTTGGGAGGGCAGGGGTGGAGGGTGAGGGGTGATCTTCCTGGAGCAGCAGTGCCCTCCTCTGTGCCATGGTTGATTGTAGGATCTCCCAGCCTCTGGTTGGCCAGAAGCTCTTCTGGGTAGGAACGTCAGCCCTTGGGGTCTTGATTGGAGGTCTGCCTGTGTCCTTGCCAATGCCTGATTGACATATTGCTCATTGGTCTTCCCCGGGCAAGGCAGTGTGGGTCTTTGGCTCTCAAACGGTCAGATAAGATTTCTGATGCCTCAACAAGATTCCGCCTACAGTTTGAGATGAGAAATCTTGGCACTTTCTGATGAACGGAGTCACATTAGGATTCTGTGGGATATCCTCAGTTACTGAACTCACCTGAACTATGGGTTAGCTGGCACTACACTTTTTTTCCAGATGCAAATTACGAGTAGTTGCAATTCCAGATAAGCCATGCTTTCCATGCACCCAAGTTTGCAAGGAAGAGTTAGAAATTAGGGCTAAATGAATCAGTGGGGAGAAAGTAGGACTAGGAAACTGAGTTGAATGATCAGCCACAACTGTAATGATTGAGGGAGCAGGCTTGAAAGGCTGAATGGCCTACTTGTGCTCCAATTTTCGATGTTTTCATGCTACCAATGAGGGAATTCAGTACATGTCTCTGTTGCTCTGGCAAACCTGACACATTGGTGTCTATAGAGAGCTCAACACCACCAACATTGGTGTTTTGGTGCCTCCAGATTAATGGCTGAAGTCTAAATGTGGTGGGTTTGGTTGATGGGCTCTGTGTTTGGAAGGGTGTTTATCCAGCCACATATGTGGGTACGAATCCATACATATGTATTTTATTTCTTTTAGCCCACAAAGACAAATTCCTCTCAAACAAAGTAATAATAAGAAAAAAATATATAGTGGATTTCTGACCATACAATGTCCCAAAGCACCGTACTAACGATGACGTACATTACTGTTGTAATTTGGTAGTGTAATCATAACTGATGTAACAGCTATGTCTCTGCAGCTGTACTGGTCAAAACTACATTCCAATGGATGGCTGTACCTGTACTGGGTCCAGTACTTGATGCTGTGGAGACTCTGCAACCAGCTTAATTTCAGATTTTTCCGACAGCATCTTGTTTAGTCTTTGCTGGTTTGACAGAGGCCATTGGCACAAGCACATTAGGTTTCCAACAAACCATCGCAAGTAGTTTCTGGGGATATTAATCATTTTCTACCGACAGCTTAAAACAGAATGACGACAAATCTTCTTGGCAGACAGGAGATTAGGGCGATCCAGCCAATTTTTGGAATTTGGTAACGTGTTCAATTTATAAACTAGTTATTGCCAAAAATGGCACCAGCATGTAAATCCTGTGTCAAGCTGTGTATGTGATATTCCTGTATGAGTCATATAACTCACCAGCAGGTTTTGTTCATCAGAACATTTTTAATTATTTAAAAAAGCTTTTAATGTTCTCATTACTTGAAAATGGCTTAAAGTACATTAATGAATGATTCATTGTGTGATGCGGTAAGTTGTTCTGTGGACTGGTGCAACAGCTGTTTTTCAGAAGAGTCTTGCTTTCTAATGTTTTGTGTGAGGGAAGACTATTAGCTACAGGGGGAAAAAAAAACTGTCTACCTTTCTTCAGATGTGACCACATAATCCTTGCTGTCTGTCTGATCTTTTATCAATAAATGACAAATGACCCAAGTTGACACGCTGAATTGACCTGATCTCAGCCACGATGGAGAACGGAGCATCATAATCTTCCCTCTTCAAAATCCAAGACAGGGAGAAGAGGGTAAATCAGCAAGGATTCCTGGTCCAGGTAGCTATTCAGTAGCATACTGATAGATGTATACCCACTCTTAATTACAGCACAGAAAGAGGCCAGTCAGCCCATTGTGTCACAGAAGAATCACAGAATTGTTACATGGGCCATTCGGCCTATTGTCTCAACACTGGGTCTCTGAGCATTTTAACTTTGTGCCAATCTCCTGCCTTTTCCCCGTAACCCTAGGGTATATTTAAATAACCATCCAATGCCCTCTGGAATACGTCAATTGAACCTGTTTCCACCACATTTCTGGACAGTGCATTCCAGACCCTAACCACTCACTGTCAGATAAAAGGTTTTCTCACCTCATATTTGCTTCTCTTGCAAAACACTTTAAAGTTGTACTGTTTTGTTCTCAATCTGTTTACGAGTGAGGGCTCTGTTTCCCCTGATCCACTCTGTCCAGACCACTCATAATTTTGAAAACATCTATCAAAGCATCATCTCAGCCTTCTCCCCTCCAAGGAAAACACTCCCAATTGCCTGGTCTTATTCAATGTTCTCCAGTATTCCCTAACATCAAGGTTTATACATAAATAATTGATCCTCAGCCCTCCCAACCTCATTAATTACTGTCCTACATCAAAATCCCTCTTTCCCTTTCCAAGTCCCTGAATTTATCATCAACTTTATCTCCAGCAACTTGTGCATCTCCCCTGGCTTCACCCAATCATTGACACTCCAACTTCCTGGATCCTCCTCTGTAGAATTCCCTTCCCAAATTTCCATACCTCCCTCTCCCCATTTCCATAAACATGCTCTTTCTTGAATCAAGGATTTGCTTGTTCATCTAAGTCTTTCCTACCTCGAGTATCTGTTTTCACAATACCATCTGTGAAGTGATTTAAGATTCTGTATATATTAAAGGCACCATGCAGTTGGTAAGTGAATTTTTCTGGTGTTGCTGGAATTCTGGTTCACTCTGATGGCTTTGGATACCAATGGCTGGTTTGTTCTTTGGTCTCAACTCCAAATGTTTTCTCATTGTTTGATTTGCTGGTAAGGGGATTAAGTTTCCTTTCAATCGGAATGCAACTATGGCCCGTGTTGCAGGATAACCGTAAATGACCAATCATACAAGCAGTTTGCTCAATTCTTACCGACTGTAACAGAATGAGGTAACTGCTGATTATTCCCATTAAAAGCAGAGACCACTGGAGTCATTGGTGCTGACTCAGTCAAGCTTGATCTTGTAAGGCTGACATTGATACAACTTTTCTTTAAATTTATTTAACCTTTTTGTAGCACGTTCTCAGTCAGTGGTTTATCTGCTTCTTACCATTCACCTTTTGCTTGCTGTTCATGTGGATATTGCTTTGGCTTCTGTTGTAGGAGATACAACCCCATATGAAGATGTATCCTATTCATTTCATGAGTTCTTTAAATATTCAATGCTTGCAGTAATGTTATAAGTGGCCTCCACATTTATTTCGATTCCAGGATGAATGTGATCATTTGTCTAGGTTATCAAGGAGAAGCTGCAACTCAACACGAAGGGAGGGGTTTCAGGCAGGATGAAAGGAGCTCACTTTGACAATGAAGCTTCATCTTTCCAAAACTCTTGAATACTTTTTTCCCACTGTGTATTCTATTACCTTAATCTCCCAAAGTAAGCCCTTAATTAATCTCTTGTTGACATTTACAAGATAGTTTCAGGGTAGATCAATAACCACAGCCAAGTCATTTTGCTGTTTGTCTTTTGCTAAGGGATTACTAAACAGGTGGCATGGTGGCTTGGTGGTTAGCACTGCTGCCTCACAGCACGAGGGACCCAGGTTCGACTTCAGCCTCAGGCGACTGTCTGCCTGGAGTTTGCATGTTCTCCCCATGTCTGCGTGGGTTTCCTCCCACAACCTAAAGATGTGCAGGTCAGGTGGATTGGCCTCACTAAATTGCCCAATGTGTTAGGTGCAGTAGTCAGTGGGAAATGGTTCTGGGTGGGTTACTCTTCGGAGGATCAGCTTGAACTTGCTGGGCCGAAGGGCCTGTTTCCACACTGTAAGGATTCTAATCTAAAGAGCCGACTGATTGTTCTAATATCTGTAAGTCTGTGAAACAACCCGATATCTGGGCCAGCTGAAGGAGAACCAGTCACTATGTCCTTTACACAACATGACAGAAGGGGAAATACCTATAAACGTTATTGCAAATGAACCTTGGTCAGTTATTTAAAGAAAACACTTGGGTACATATGTTCCTACTGTTCATGTTTCAAATGCTATGTCAGTTGGGTGTATATTTGTACATGCTCTAATGCAGTCAGGAGCAACTGAGGAAAGATTTGGGCACAGAAACAAGTCCCAGTGAGGGGTCCTGTGCAGTGGTAAACGGCCCACCTCAGGAAGTGATGGCCACTGACCTGTGCCATGGCACATCCAAGCAATTGTTTTGTGTGTAAGAACCGTATTCCAGCAGGAAGGTGAGGGCATTGAGTCTGTGAATGGGAAAAATAGTCTGTACATCTGCAAGGGATGTTGTGAGTAAACCTTTGTGAAAGACAGAGCAAGTCCTGTTCCATCATTTTACCAGATTAACACCTTTGGTGATGGATGCTTCTCCTTCTTTGTCCCAGGGACCATTATATTACAGGTGACCACATCAGAACCCATTATCTCTTAACTCTTCCATGCAATTATCAAAGAGTTATCCAAAAGCTTTCAATCTGCTTTGTATTTTGCACCTTTCCTTTTAAAGGGTATACACAACCTCCTCTTTGGCACCTCTTGTACAAGCCTCTTCATAGTGCATCTCATCACACCTTGACTTGGGATTCATGATGGACCCCTCACCAGTGTATTTGCAGATGGTGCAGGTTACATGAAACACACAAGAGGCTAGATGGCCATCTTTCCTCCAAACTGAATTCACAACCCTCCGTATTATAGTGGGTTGTCTGCCATTTCACCATATGAAAGACAGCTCCAAATATATACTCCCTGAAATGGAACTACACATTTCAAACACATTTCATGTTTGTGATGGGGATAGCCACAGGAGACTTCTCACTACCTGCCTCCCTCTCCTACCTTCCTTGGAGGTAACCCATCCACCTGTCTGTATCTGCGATTTTTTTCTCCCTTCCTATAATTGTCATCCATCACACCCTCTAGACCCTGTAAGTTCCTTATTGCCTCTAACTGCAGCTTCAATTGATCCATGCAATCTGATAGGATTGGCAACCAAACACACTTACTACAGACATAATCAGCAGTAACATGGAAAGTCTCCCTAATCTCCCACATCCGGCAGGAAGAGCACACCACTCTACTAAAGATAATATTTGCACCCTAACTTTCCCTGGGGTGGGGGAGTCCAGAACTAGAGGGGATAGGTTTAGGGTGAAAGGGGCAAGATTTAAAAGGGACCTAAGGGACAACTTTTTCATAAGTGTATGGAATGAGCTGCCAGAGGAAGTGGCGGAGACTGGTACAATTATAGCATTTAAAAGGCATCTGGATGGGTAAATGACTAGGAAGGGTTTGAGGGATAAGGGTCAAATGCTGGAAAATGGGAATAGATTAAGTTAAGATATCTGGTCAGCATGGACTAGTTGGAACAAAGGGTCTGTTTCCATGGTGTAAATCTTTATGACTCTATGACTTGTTTTTACAACAAATTAGAGAGTTAAATTACATGTTTTAAGGGATTATGTAGAAACGTTTTTATGAATTAGTGTTTTGTTTTCAAATAAATTCTGTAATTTGCGCTTCAGACTTATTTTGTTTTATCTCAGAATGGTTCCTGAGGTCTACCTGTGTGGATCCTGAATACATTGGCATAGAAGACCAAAGGATGATAGATGGAGGACATATATTGGCACGAGTTCACACTAAATTGACATGGGGCTCCAGGGTTGCATGCCCTGATTTCCAGAGAATCTGGTCTCCTCCCATCCCTGGAAGAAAAATTTCAACATTGGAATGTTTTTACCTGGGTGGGATTTCTGTGCTGTCACCCCAGAGTGAAAACTTGGGGTTATGAGTTTGTGCCCATTGCGGTAGACCCCCAACATGGTAAAGAAATGGTGCAGCCAGTGCATTGTGTGTAAATGTGGTGCATCTTAAACTGTTGTCTGTAACATAATTCCACTGTATGTTTAAGTAGTGAAGTGGGTTGATCGTATTTCCCCTGTTCCACTCCATCACCTCTGGGACAATGCAAATAGGCTGAGTTCTTCCTTGCCCTCCCTCAGTAAAAGTTTGCATTTGAAGATGAGACATATATGTGCTTTCAATACAGCTACTGTTTCCCACTCCTCTGCCCCAAACATGGTAGCAGGTAACTTATGAATGGGTTTAACAAACAAAAAATCCTTTTCATCATTTATTTTTAGCTCTCAGATTACATATGCGTCACATATGTGCACAGGAAACCACACTGTTATCGTATTTCAAATTCTCGCTACAAATTCTCCCTTTGCTTATTTGTAATTAAAAACCTGCAGAAAAAGAATTAATTTCTTCCGTTCCTTTTAGCTCCGGCATCATTTCCATTCTGGTTAATGTGAAATTCTCATCCCATTCATGTTTTCAGCAAACAAACTCTCTTTTTTCAAAAAGAAACTTTCACTTCTATAAAACCACCAACTGTAAAAGTAAAACAGATTTTCCCAAATGACTTGATTTCCATTTAAGTGAAGCAATATGTGTTAATTGATGGAACACAAAAATGGAGCAATACCCTTAACCCGTGGAAACTGTATCTACCGTGAAACCACATCTGGAGCCATCTGTGTTCGAAGAGGAAGCTTGTTGCTGCTGGAGCCTTGAGCCTTCTTTATCTGTTCAAAACATAATTATCTCTGACCTCACTTATCTTACTCCAACAATTTGGTGGGAACTTTTAAAAAAAAGGTGAAGAGGCCAATAGAACAGAATTATCTACCCTTTATTCCATTTTTTTTCCAAAACAGAATCATAAATAAAGTAAGATAGAGGTTTTATCAATGTCTACCCCAATGTTTTCTCACCTCCGTGGTAGAGTATTGAGGCTTGTGTTTAAAACAGAAAGGGTGCTGCAACATTGATATCTATTTCTGTGTAGCTGTACTGGCCTAAATTCACCCCGCCTCAGCTCATTTCCTGATGAAACCATCATCCTTGTCTTCATTGCCTCAAGATTTGACCAATTTCACTAGGACCCTAGCTGGCCTTCCGCATCCAATACTTGTAGGCTTGAGGCCATCCAAAACTCTGTGCCTGCATCTCAATTCACACCAAGTTATAGAGTCATAGAGTCACACAGGACAGAACTAAACCCTGTGGTCCAACTTGTTCTTGCTGACCAAGTTTCCCAAACTAAACTAGTTCCATTTGCCTGCTTTTGGCCTATATCTCTCTAAACCCTTCCTGTTCATGTAGCTAACCAAATGTCTTTTAAATGCTGTAACTGTACCTGCATCTACCTCTTCCAGTGACAGTTCATTTCACATACGAACCACTCTCTGTGTCAAAACATTGCCCCTGAAGCCCCTTATAAATCTTTCTCCTTGTGCCTTAAAAATGTGCTCTCTAGTTTTGAACTCCCCCACCCTCGGGAAAAGACCTTTGCTGTTCACCTCGTCAATGTCCCTCATGATTTTACAAACCTCTGTAAGGTTACCCCTCAGCTTCCTAAGCTCCAGTGGAAAAATGTCCCAGCTTCTCCAGCCTGTCCTTATAACTCAAACCTTCCGTTCCCACCTTGTAAATCTTTTCTGCAACTTCTCCAATTTAATATTTTCCTTCCTGTAGCAGGGCAACCTTCATCCCTATCTGCATTCACCTTCACTGACTTCTAATTGAGCAGTGTTTCAATTTTAAAATTTGCTTACGCTTGTTTTTAATTCTTTCTGTGGGTTCACTTCTCCATATCTCTGTAATCTCCTTTGCCTCTGAGATATCTGTGTTCCTCAAATTCTGGTCTCTTGAGCATCCCTGATTTTAATTGCTCCATTATTGGTAACTATGCCTTTACCCGCCATTGCCCTTAGCACTGGACTTCTGGTCCTAAAGTATCATTTTCCTCCTTGAATATGCTCCCCAAAATACAACTGTGATCAAGCTTTTGATTATCTGCTTTAAAATCTCCACACGTTAACTGGTGGTGTCAGATTTTGTCTGATAATGCTCCTGAGTTGTCTTATTACTTTTAATGCATTCAATAACTATAAGTTGTTGCTATCTACTGCAAGTTCTTTGTGTTGATCCCATCCGTAATGTATTGTGTCTCATAGATATTTTCCATTTTCTTTCAGCAAGAAAATCATGATTCACTCAATATTATGATAAAAGACTGCTATCAGAAATCAGTTACATTAATCTGAACTGTGTTGCTTGGTTAAAACACACTAAATTATCACTGTTTACTAAGTAACTAAGATTAAGAATCAAAGCATGAAGAACCAGTCTACAGTTTATAAAATTACTTGGGGGATTTTCAGAATTGGTTTGAGCTGCCATTTTGATTTTTGAGGAAGCCTTTTCATACAAAAAAAGAACAAACTTGCATTTATATAGTAACATGTGCCACCTTAGGGCATTCCAAAGTGCCTCACCATCAGTGGATTTTTTTAGGTTGTTGTGATGCAACTAAATGTTATACACAGTTAATGTAGGAAATATTCCCAAGTGCTTCATTTTGAAATATTTCCTGAGACAAAGAAGTGGGGATAGGAGTTATCAAAACCTGGTTAAAGAAGTTCGTTTTGAGAAAGTATTGAAGCCAGAGAGAGAGGCCCAGAGAGGTTCAGGGAATCAATTCCAGAGTGTGGGGACCTCAAAATTATTTCCAGTATGTATGCCACTTCCATTTAAACAGTATTTGTTAAAACAGCATGTATGGGGTGATGAATAGTTACACTGACCAAGCCCCAGCTTGGTCTATGTCCTCTCTCCCAGCTAGCTTACCTACTTCCACTGATGATCTGGAACCTTATTCTCCAATCATACTTTCATTGTCCCTCCTTTCCCTGCAATGACTCAAAATTCTCAATTTATCTTCAGATCTCTCCAGGACATTGTCCATCCTTATCCATGTAATCTCCTTGGGCACTGAGAGATCTCTGTGTTCCTCCATCTCAGGCCTCTCTACTTCCCAAATTTCCTCCATCCTTCTGTTGTTATCTACAGTGTAAGCTTTCTGAAAGGGTTACTGTTGGAAACTGTATTAAGTTCTACCCAATCAGATGATGACATATCGTCTTGAGTGGGGAAAATGAGGAGTAATATTGTGAAAAGAGGCCTTTCAGCCCACTGTGTCCATGCCAGTCATCAAATATATATCTATTCTAATCGCGGTGAGTCTAGCTTTAGATTTTGTTGGAGGCACACCTGTCTTTATTGTCTCCCGATAGTCATTCTTATAATGTCTAATGAGTCAATGCAACTTATACCTAGTACTATCATATAGATAAGTTTTGAGCCTGGATTAGTATGAGGAACTACAATATTTCTGCAATGGCTACAACTTGGTTGAGACTGGCAGCTTAATGCTCCAAGGTTTAGATGTTTCAAGTATGATAAAGAGAGGGTTGTGAAAGGGGTTCAGTAGTTACATTACTGATTAGGAAGAATATTACAGCTGAACTAAGAGAGGACATCTTGGAGGGCTCATCCAGTGAGGCCAAATGGGTAGAACTCAACTCCTGACCTCATTACAGCCTTGATTCAAACATGGATAAAAGAACTGAATTCCAGAGGTGAGGTGAGAGTAACAGTCCTTGGCATCAAGGCTATATTCAACCGAGTGTGGAATCCAGAAGCCCTAGCAAAACTAGATTCAATGGGTAGCAGGGGGACAATCTTTCCATTGGTTGGAGTCATACCTAGCACCTAGGAAGGTGATTATGGATTTTGGAGGTCAGTCATCTTGACAGGAGTTCCTCAGGGTAGTGTCCTAGGCCCAACCGTCTTCAGCTGCTTTATCAATGACCTTCTCTCCATTATAAGATCAAAGTGGGGATGTTCTCTATTAATTGCACAACGTTCTTCACCGTTTGTGACTCCTCAGATACTGAAGAAGTCCAAATGCAAGATCTGGACAATACCCAGGTTTGGGCAGACAAATAGCAAGTAACATTTGCAGCACACAAATGCCAAGCAATGACCATATCCAGTAAGAGACAATCTCATCACCACCCCATGACATTCAATAGTGATACCATCATTGAAGTCCCCCACTATCAACATGCTTGGGGTTACCATTGACCAGAAACTCAACTGGACTCGCCATGTACACACAGTGGCTACAACAGCAGATCAGAGGCTAGGAATACTGTGGCAAATAACTCACATCCTTACTCTCCAAAGCCTGTCCACCATCTACAAGCACAAGTCAGGAGTGTCATGAAATATTTCCCACTTATCTAGATGGGTGCAGCTCCAACAACACTCAAGAAACTTGACACCATCTCGGACAAAGCAGCCCACTTGATTGGCACCACATCCACAAACAACCATTGTCTCCACCACTGATGTCTGTGTGAGTTTTCTGATGAAGCAAAGCGTTTTTTTCTCTGTAGTCTTTGAGCACAAGTTTCACTTTTAAAGCAATTGCAATGTTCTACAGATGGCCTTGTGTCTTTTCCCATTTGGACATTCTAGTCTGTGATTAAATCTCATAGGTGAATTCTGAATTGTGTGATTATCATTGCATTGAAGATAGGAAAATATCAAATTTTTATAGAAGGCTAATATCTGGGTACTGTGCACAATTCTGATCACCCTGTTATAGGAAAGATGTTATTAAGTTGGCGAGGGTTCAGAAAAGATTTGCCAGGATTTTGCCAGGAATAGAGGGTTTGAGTTATAAAAATAGGTTGGGTAAGCTGGGACATTTTTCACTTGAAAAATGTCATCAGAGATTGAGGGTGACCTTAGAGTTTATAAAATCATGAGGGGCTCAGATAAGATGAATACCAAAGGTCTTTTCCCTGAGATGGTGAATTTCAAAACCAGGGGCATATTTTTAAGGTGAGAGGAAAAAGATTTAAAAAGGAGATGGCGGGGGTGGGTGGGGGGTAGTGTGGGGAGCAAATTTCTACACAGAGAGTGGTTATGGTGAGTGGAATGAACTGCTAGAGGAAGTGATGGATGAGGCTGCAGTTACAGTGTTTAGAAGACATTTCGATAAGTTCATGAATAGGAATGGTTTGGAGGAATATGGGCTAAATGCAGGCGTATGGGAATAGTTTAGTTTGATAAACTTGATCAGCGCGGACTAGTTGGACCAAAAGGTACGTAGATACAGCGTGGTGCTGGAAAAAGCACAGCAGGTCAGGCAGCATCCAAGGAGCAAGAGAGTTGACATTTTGGGCAGGACCCTTCTTCAGGACCTCCAGTCCTTACTTTCTCCTAGTTGCTCCAAATGGTCTGTTTCTGTGCTGTCTGACTGTATGACTCAAAAAAAGGAGTAACATAGTGGGATAGTTTACATCTTTACAGACTGTCACGAAATCTAAGATGCAGCAAATGATGCACATATTTTTGTCACTTCCTCTTGTATGCCTATTAGCATGTACAAGCCTGTTTTATTTCTGCAAGTTTCTTTGGTCATTGTATGTAATGTGCTGTATGGCTATTGTAAACTTTCTATACCATCAGTATAGGGTGAAGTAAAAAGTACCCAGTTACTTATATATATCCAGGGGATAGAATACAAAAATAACTACTTCACTAATATTTTACATGTGAACCCAAGTTGTTATTTGATGTTGCTTTTCTTGCTCATCAAGTTGGGTTAGTTTTATAAATGGTGGTTCAATTAGAAACAGGCCTTGTCAGTGACTCTCACATTCCATTAACTTAATATTTTTAAAAGTTCAACAAAATGAAGTATTTATCAACTGAGAGACTCCAACAGGGTCACTAGTGCACATTTGGCAATGGTTTCTGCCAATATTTTCTGCATCAGCTGCTCAATCATTCCCTCTACAACTTTGGAAATCCATGTATGGTCAACGTGATCTTTTACACAACTGACAAATCTAATGTCGACATGCAGCAATCTATCATGTTGTGATACGCTGCTTTATGTGTAACTCATCAGCTGCTTTTTGGGCTATATTTTTAATCCTTGAGAATGCGGTTTGTGAAATTGTGGGGAGAATTTGTATCAAGGATAGTTTTCTGTGAGATGCTAATTGAAATTCCTCAGGAAGAGAAAAACTAATCTGAATATGTTGTGCAGTTTTTTTTTGGAAGGTGATTTTCAGTCAAAACCACTTGCTACTTTCAGAAAATAGCAAGGGGTGCATCTGAGGAACAAAAGAAACTCTCAGGTTTTTTTTGCAAGCAAACATCTCTTAAAACCCCTCTCTTGTCCCACCTTCATCCTCACCTTAATTACCAGGCATTCATTTCCAGAGTATACATAATTTCTCATGTTTATATAAGTATATCACAGAACATTTCAACTTAAAAAATTATGGAAAGTGTAACAAATTTCAATTTGGCTTCATACAGCATGGTCCACTCTTAGAAATCTTTTGTACAATTGCAATAGCCTTAATACTTTCATTATAGGGCGGTACAGTGGCTCAGTGGTGAGCACTGCTGCCTCACAGCACCAGGGTCCCAGGTTCAATTCTGGCCTCGGGTGACTGTCTATGTGGAGTTTGCACGTTCTCCCGGTGTCTGCGTGGGTTTCCTCCAGGTGCTCCTGTTTCCTGTCACAGACCAAAGATGTGCAGATTAGGTGAATTGGCCATGTTAAATTGCCCATAGTGTTAGGTGTACTAATCAGAGGGGAGTGGGTTGCTCTTCGGAGGGTCGGTGTGGACCTGTTGGGCCAAAGGGCCTGTTTTCACACTGGTGAAATTCCATGCCATGTGTACAGCCTGCACTGAAAATTACAGAATGTACAATAGAAATGAAAATTTCTTCCTGCAGCATGTTCCCTCTGAAGTGTCTCACCAAAATCTTGATGCTCACTCTCTTGTCAGGCATATAGCCTGAAGACTTCTATAGAATCCAGCCTTTGTGCTATGGCTGAAAGACCTTGAACCTTTTCCCATGGTGCTCCTGCAGTGGACACCCCATGTACTGTATTGAGAAATTGAGGTTCCTCAATATGTTTTCAATACTCTTGGTATGCAATGTAAATTCTTTAGAAGACACAGTGCCCACAGTTTCCTGCCCCTCAGTGCACAATGGCTGACAGGCTTTGGGAAACAAACATTTCCCCATTGCAGCTCTGCGCTGGCTGCCCTAACCTGTTGCTCTCATTTGTTGTATTTGCAACAGTTAATGCCAAGCATCCGATGCTGCCTGACCCACTGTGCTTTTCCAGCACCACACTCTCGACTCTAATTTCCAGCATCTGCAGTCCTCGCTTCCGCCAAGCTTTAGTACGTTCATTAGCTCACGGTCTTAGCCCTTGGAAATGCCGGTCTACAGTACTCAATCAAGGACAACTCCTTGCATTGAAAGACCAACAGGTTTCGGGCAGACCATAGGGGATCCTTCATGGAGCTGATGATCCTCCAGGTGCAGTTGATGTTTACCTTGGTCTGTGTCCCTGGAAACAGCCCATTGACCAGAGAGCATCATCGTGTTGCTCAGGATAAACCTCAAAAAAAAGATTGCATTTCTCTCCACACATTCCTCACATAGGCACATTCTGTAGGAGATAGACATCATTCTCATCCTCACCACAGCCACTTCAATGGCAACATGTGGAGGGGATGACAGCTGATCTTTTTGCCACCAGTGCCATTCTTGTTAATAAAATCTATCTAATAAAAAAATTACAAAATTATTTCAACTTAAATCTTAAAGTGCTTGCAATAATATTCAACTTTCCCCATGCAGCAGGAGACCATAAGACTATAAAACATAGGAGTGGAAACAAGACCATTCGGCCCATCGAGTCCACTCTGCCATTTAATCATGGCTGATGGGCGTTTCAACTCCACTTACCGCACTCTCCCCATAGCCCTTAATTCCTTGTGAGATCAAGAATTTATCAATCTCTGCTTTGAAGACACCCAACGTCCTGACCTCCACTACGTTCCATGGAAATGAATTCCACAGGCCCACCACTCTCTGGCAGAAGAAATGTCTCTTCATTTCTGTTCTAAATTGAACCCCTCTCATCCTAAGGTTGTGCCTACGGTCCTAGTCTCCCCGCCTAAGGAAACGACTTCCCAGCGTCCACCCTTTCTAAGCCATGCATTATCTCGTAAGTTTCTATTAGATCTCCCCTCAGCCTTCTAAACTCTAATGAGTACAATCCCAGGATCCTCAGCCGATCATCATACGTTATGCCTACCATTCCAGGGATCATCCGTGTGAATCTCCGCTGGACACGCTCCAGTGCCAGTAAGTCCTTCCTGAGGTGTGGGGCCTAAAATTGAACACAGTATTCTAAATGGGGCCTAACTAGAGCTTTATAAAATCTCAGAAGAACATCGCTGCTTTTATATTCCAACCCTCTTGAGATAAATGACAACATTACATTTGCTTTCTTAATCATGGACTCATGTTCCACTCAATATAATTATAATAGACACAATGAATTCCATGTCAGGTAACAGCCTGAGGGTGAAATCAATTCAAATTGGAATTCTTATCAGACAAATGGCTTTGACCGCTGATACTATGAGCTTCCTTGGGTCAAGAGTGAACAGATTATGAGTCCGAGTCAGAAGCCCTTTCTCTATTATGCCAACTGTACACAGTATAAACTAATAATGCTTTCAATAAGGCTTGAAATAATTAAATTTGCACAAACCGTGGTGTAGCGTAGAAACCTGTTGCACTCATTTATTGTATTCGCAACAGTTAATGCCAAGCCTGCTAAAGAGATATTTACATTTGAGATTTTCCATACTGTCGTGAGGAGGGATCTGGGAAACACTGTCACACATGATTGCCAGTATGTCTCTGCCTGGGGCAAATCACATTATTAAATTGAACTAAATGCAATGAACACAGGCTTTCATGAAATAAGAACAGCTGCTTTAGGGTTCAAAATAAAGGAAGTTATTAAGAGTATTGAAAGGGAAGGGTAGATCACATAGTGTTCTATTGAGTATCATATTTCAAAGGTTATCCTACAGTCACATGCTCAGCCATCTTGTGCTTTACAAATAACCTCATGAAAATATTTCAAGGGATGTGGATGTCGCTGGCCGTTCCTAATTGTCCAGAAGGCAGTTAACAGTCAACCCATATTGCTGTGGGTCTGGAACCAGTCCAGGTACGGATGGAGGATTTTTTCCCTACAGGATATTAGTGAACCAGTTAGGCTACAACAGTGATTACATAGTCGCATTAGGGCTAGCTTCCCATATCAGAGTTTTATTGAATTCAAACTTCATCATTTACCATTGTGGGGTTTGAACTCAGCTCCCTGGAACATTAGCCTGAGATTCTAGCTTACCAGTCCAATATGGGGGCTGGTGCAGGGGTATACATTAAGGCCCACCAGCTGGTGCCCAGGCCTCTAGGGGATCTGGGTGCTCAAGGCAGGAGAGGGGTCTGCTGTTTTCAGGTCTGGAGCAGGACCTACTCTACTTTGTAATGGGGTTTCATTGGCTGTATTGGCATGGAAGACTAAAGCTGGTGTCATTCCGAGGGGCCCTTCGTCTTAGAGGGCCAGGACTTCTGAGAGTGTCCTTTCCAAATGCAGGGTCCTTCCTTGGCTTGGACTTCAACAAGCTGCAGCATCACATGCAGGGGAGGGAGATGGAGGGTGTTTGAAGGGCCTGGTACCTCTGCTGTGCCCTGAGATGTAACATTGACCGAACACAGAGCTGTAGAGCAACCTGTCCACTCTCATGACTGTTCAGTGCTTTGAACTGTGACAATTTGTCCATCTTTCTCTCTGCACGAAAAAAGCAACGCAAGCCACAAAAGCTGGCAGCCTCTGAGATATTGAAGAGTAAGTGAGCACTAAGAAAGGAAGCGAAGTGCTTCATGTGCCATGAGATGTGTATGCCTCCTTGTGTACAAAGCAATCTGGCAGAATCAGGCAGGCTGTCTGTGTCCCTGAGCTCTAAAGAGAAGTCCTGAAGGGCTGAGGTGGGGTGTGAGTTTGTCCGAGTGCAGGCAGGGTGGTGTGGTGAGGCTGGTGGTTTGCAAAGCCGACCTGTTTGTGGAAGAGGTTGGCATCCATGAAGTACGCAAGGACATTATGGCGAAGAGTTGGAAGAGAAGCAAGTGTCGAGCTGCTGCCAACAAGAAACCACTCTGACATACATTTTAGGAATTGGCACTGTCCAGTTCTTGAGGAAGGAGAGAATTGGGAGGTGCAGAGAGATAGCTAATAATCAGGAATCTGATTTTTCCCATTCTCACTGTATTTTTCTGGTTTCTCACCATTGCCCACAGTGCTCAAGGCAGCAAAACATTCCACCTGTAGACCCATTTGAGCAGAGGTTGGACACAGGTAGCAAGTTTAGAGTTGTGCATACTCTCTTCAAATACTGATCCTCTTCTTCTGCAATTGTACTTTTTTTGCGGGATCTGAGAGGAATTCAGATACATGTTCTCTTATAAACTCTTGTGATGTTACATTAAAAGTTTTGCATTCTAGTTGATTCAAATTGATTGCATTTAAAACCTCACAACAGATACATTATTAATTTCAAACAATCGCAAATAAAATAAATTACAATTGTATTTAAACACTGGAAATCACTTTCCCCTGGAGGTAGTGCGTTTGGATATATTCAATGTTTGCCATTTTTCATGAACTAGTTCCCATAAATTTTTCATATTTTACGTAATGTTTCTTGACTCGACTATGATTGTTAATATAACCATAGCATCTTTTAGGGCAGAAAGAGTCAACCTGACCTGTTGTGACTATGCCAATGTTTTGTAAGATCTGCCCAATTTAGTCCTAAGTCTGTTTCCCCTTCCCAAAATGCTGCAGAACGCACCTGTTTTGTGTACATGTCCTTTTGCCTTTAAAAGTTCCTATGAAATGTGATTCCACCATTCCTTCCAGTATTCCAGGTCCCCTCTGAAAAATATTCTCCTCTTTCCTTCTCAAGTTCCTTTGTTAATTATTTTACATGTATAATGTCTGGTAACTGACCCATTTCCCTGTAATGTGAGCTGACTTTAGAAGAACTCCTCATCTCACTGTTAATTGGATAACTATGAGTAGTTGTAACTTTGTAAATTGACTTGTCACCATCTAAATTCGAAGCTTTTTAAAAATTCATTCACAGGATGTAGACATCGCTGGCTAGACCAGCATTTATTTTCCATTCCTAATTGCCCAGGTGGCAGTTGAGGGTCACCCACAATGCTGTGGGTCTGGAGTCACATGTACCCCAGACGAGGTAAAGAAGGCAGTTTCCTTCCCTAAGGGATATCAGTGAACCAGATGAGTTTTTTTGGCAATTGACAGTGGTTTCATGGTCATCATTTAACCCTTAATTTCAGATGTTTATTGAATTCAAATTCCATCATATGCCACAGTGGGATTTAAACCCAGGTCCCCAGAACATTACTTGGCTCTCTGTATTTGTAGTTAAGCAATGACCTGGTATCAAATGAATAATTTGGCTACATGTAGTCCAGGGCTGAGTAAACGAAAGTAAGCCCCTGATTCTAACTTTGAATGGGCCACTTCTTTCTAAGTGGGACATTTAGCTACAAAGTCTTCCCATTTTAATTGAATACATTTCCAACCTCTCATCTTCCCCAAATGTTGTCCATCAGTGTTGACCTCCTTGGTTTCAAGCTTTCCCACGCTTCCACTCCTCAGATTTCATCAGCACTCCGCCCGTCCTATTCCAGCCCCCGTGCAAAATGTCCCTTATTTCCTCTCCCTGTCAAGATTTAGTCACTCCAATAACACATGTATTAAGTATCTGTATTCTGATGGGGTAGGTCCAACACTAAAAGTTTGCTAACAAATTGTACTAACAGTTCCTTCCGCTTTCTAGTTTAACTTTAAAATAAAGAGGTTGAGTTCACCTCTGCAATGACAAAATAGATCATCACTTGAGGCTTAACTGTTTAACGTAAGTCGCTTACTTCAGTTTATTTTAATTTTGTTCTATTAACAGAGGGCAATGTTTCATTTCGCCTCACCTGGGATTAAAGGAATGGATGCAGACCCTTTGCGGAAAAGTTAAAAAAAACTGTCCAATGGTTGATAAGGTTCAATTTATAAATTGTTTTGCAAGGTCTGAAATCACATGCACTCTGATGCCTGAGCTAATTTGCTATTTGCACTCATTGTGCTTTTTTTGGTCAGCCTGTCAATGAAAGATTTTATGAGACATGTTTGGATGTAGAAGCCCCTTTCGTTCTTTTGGCCTTGTCTGTCCAAAATATGGACTCCACCATTTTACCATTAGATCTTTCACATTCCATCTGAAAGGCCAACAAAGCTTTAGGTCAGACTTATATCTAGGGTATCAGCCGGTAAGCAGAAGGCTGTGGGTTTCAACCCAATCCATAAACATCAGCAGGGGCTCTGAAGGAGTCTGGTTGGAGGTGTTGCCTTTCATAAAAGATAATTAAATTGTTCACTTGAGATAGTTACATTGAAGTCCTGGTATCCTTGTTGAATGGGCACGTAAGGATCTGAAAGAGGTAATACTGTGCAGTCCCTTAAGCTTCACCCAGAATGAGAATATCATATCTGCTTGTTGGGGCAACAGCTTAAGATCTCAAAGGAGAAAGACCTACCATTTGGGCCTTCTCATACTCTCTGTAACAGTGGCTATTAGATAGTGGAAATCTGTACATACGTGCTATCATTGCAATAAACTACTTCTTTCTTAAGACAAGAGCAACTTCTTATTGGACTACCAAGTGGTTTCTTTTGCTACATTAGACCAAGCAAACCCTACCCTAACTGAAGATGGTTGCAGCAAATCAATCAGAGAGCTCCTACAACATAATGAGCAGTGGTGAGCATAAATTTTACACCAGTCCTGAGCTGTCACGTAAATTTAAAAGATCCCATTGTATAGTTGAAGAATGCTAAAGGATTTCTCTTGATGAATATTTATCTCTTGACCAATAATGGTATATCGAGCTATCACCTGGGCTGTTTGTGACATCTTGCTGTGGATGATCACGTCATTGCAATCCCTACGTTACTACAAGGGCTGCATTGCAAAATAATTCATTGATTGTTAAATACTGAAGCAATTTAGAATGTTTTGGGTTGTGAAAGGGATTTGGTAAATGAACTCTCCTTTCTGAATATGTCACTGCAGTGTGATCTTAGATTCTACACTGATATCCTGAAGTTGAGAGCGTCAAATTCAGAACCTTCTGGGTCCACTGAAGATGTTGCCAGCTGAGTCAGTACATGTGTCCCATTTGTAGCACAAATAATTAATACATTTTTCTCCAGGTGAGATGTTTTATTCTAAAGTCCATGTATTAAGGAAAATAAATTGAGTCTTGCAGATTGAGAATTTAAGATTTATGTCATTGACCTAAATTATATTCATGAACTTCACAAATTAAGTTTCATTTATATCTATGAATTTAGGTTAATTAGAAAATGGACCTAATAAAATTTCCTATGACAATTAGGCAACTGCTGGTAAAGTATTCGTGAGAGACATGCTCTAAGTGATATTTTGCCTTTCTTCACTGTGTACCAAGAAAGATAAACTTGCTTTTAGTTAACCCTTTTCATGCCGTCCAGCTGGCTTTATGACAATAGTGTATTGTTAAAGTGTATCCACTGTTGTAACCTTGGCAACGCAGTAACAAATTGAACACAGCAAGTTCCCATAAGAGAAGACAGGTTTGCAAAAGACATGAGAGGCAATTTTTTTTACACAGAGGGTGGTTCACGTATGGAATGAATTTCCTGAGGGAGTGGTGGATGCGGGTACAATTACAACATTTTAAAGGTCCATGAACAGGAAAGGTTTGGAAGGATATGGGCCAGGTGCAGACAGTTGGGACTAGTTTAGTTTGGGATTATGTTCAGCATGGACTGGTTGGACTGAAGGGTCTGTTTCCATGCTGTATGATTCTATGATCAAGGGAAAATATTTTCAGTGATGTTGATTGAGACAAATATTTGCCAGAACATCAGGGCGAGCTCCCCTGTTCTTCTTTGTAAGAGTGCCATGAGTTTTTTACATTCATATGACCAGACAAATGTTGCCTCAGCTTACTGTCTCATTGGAAAGCTGGCACCCCTGACAGTGCAACCCTCCCCCAGCATTGCATTGGAACGTTGGCCTTGATTTTTGTGGTCAAGCATTAGGATGGATCCTTGTGACTCAGAGGCAGCAGTGAACGAAAGCTGAAGGTGACTTTGTGTGGATTTAATCCTGTGCTTATTGAAATGTTTAAGTTAGACCATATATTGTACAGATTTGATGCAGACATTGAGATCAAATCACATCCCACCTATTCCCATTATATAAAGTGTGAAGTATTCCAGGCACAGGTGTATTTTCCACCCTCTAAATTTTCACTTTCCCCTTGTCAATTTAGAATGGTTTCCAAGTCCCAATTCACAGATGTACAAACCTTTATCCTTTGGGTATTAAACCTTACATTGACTTTAAAGCTCCACAGACTCTATCCTCTACCTTTTCAATCCCAGCTCTTTGTGTGTCCTGCTCTGACTGGTATCCCATCACCAAATCACCCTTTATTTACATAAAGAGAGTCCTTGATAATGATACAGCTCTCTCAGAATGGACGGAACCTCTGGCACTCCTGTTTATTTTTTTTCCTTTTCCACTTTTTTAAATACTCTCAACTACCGCCTAACAGCGATAGTGCTTATATTTTCCCCAGTACCCATGTTGTGTGTGTGCAGGTAAGAGACACAGTGAAAGACAACAGGTGTATAAATCCTTATATATATTCCACCACCAGGAAGAGAGGAAACACCCAAATAGCCAGTGACCAGCAATGCCCTTCTCATCAAAGGGCAATGCTGCGTGATCAAACAGTGAAGTGGTGGGCAGGGATTAAGTCAAAATAGAGTTGGAGGAGGGAACACTCCTGTTTATATGTCAGCCAGGGCTCCCTGATTGGACCAGATTGACAGTCCCAGTCAGGAAACTCATATTCTATGAAGTCCACATAGCTGACCTCATTACAATCACTACATGACCCCTTCTTCCTCTGTAACGAAGCTTTTGAAATTTCTTGAAATCTGAAATTCCCTTCCTAATGCATTCAGGGTTATCATCTCTTTCCTCATTTTCTGAATGTTCCTCAAAATCTATTCCAAATGGACCTTTGATTCCCTCCAAAGCCCTTTGGCAAACTTCTTCTGAGGATCTCACCCTTTGTCCTCTGAATCATATCGTAATAGTGTAAGTGTAATGTTATGAGGAAGTAAGTTTTATTTCCTCATGGTTATTCTTGTATTGAGATTAGAATCTTGGATTGGCAAGGATACAAACTCACTTGAAATCTTATCAGTTCAAAGTATTGCATTTCTAAAGAATTTCTTTCCAGCAGGTTCCCTCAAGGAAGTGGTATTATTTTCTTATAGCAAGGAAACATTTTGAAATGCTTTTGGCCTAAATCTATTTTATGATAGTCTAGTTACAGTATATAGTGAGATCATAAAGTATTATTGTTTTCTTTTGAGCAAAGAATATTAAATGGAGATCATGGTATTTAAAGTTATGAGGAATTTTGATGGAATAAGGAGTAACTGACCACACAGGTAGGAGGTTCCGTAACTATTTAAGATTTAAGACAATTGCAGGGGAACCAGTGGGGAGGTGAAAATTCTTTTTATGTCAGTTCAAATGTCTAAGATCCTGAGGGCTCTTGACAGAGCAACTCTGGGCAGGGTATTTCCTGTTGTGGGAGCATCCAGGGTCATCGTTTCAAAATAAGGGGTCACCCATTGAAGACAGACGAGGAGAAATCTTTTTCTCACAGCAGGCTGTGAATCTTTGAAACTCTCTTCCTCCGAAGTCAGTGGAAGCAGAGTCCTTAAGTATTTTTAAGGCAGAGGTAGATGGATTCTTGATAAGTAAAGGAGTGAAACATTAACAGGGGCGTTAGTCGGGAATGTGCAGTGATCAAATTGGGCAAGATCTCATTGAATGGCACAGCAAACCTAATATGCCCAGTGGTCTAACCTGTGTGTTTGTAATGCTATAAACTGGATTGCATTGTCTCAAAGGCTGGTGGAAGCAATACCTTTTCAGAGAGAAATTGGATAAGTACTTGTAACGAATAATTTTCAACACTGTTGGGAAAAAAAGATTAGTTGATTTGTTCTTTCAAAGAATCAGCAGAACCACTGTGAGCCAAAAGGTTATTCAATTCTTTGAGCACTTGAGACTGAAAGGATGTGTTCTGCTTAAAGTACCAGCATACAACGTCTGTTATTCAAAAAGTGTGTTCTTTTTTCTGGTTTAATCACAGACCTCCGTTTAGCAACCCCAATCCAGTCATAGCATTCGTCATTAAGCAACAGCTAGGACTACGTGCAGCTTATGTGTCTCTGAGGAGACCAGACACTGAAACCAACAAATTATATTTTTAAAATACACATAGTTGAACATAAGAAAATGTGACAGCTCCTCTTGATCTCACATTCAAAGGGCATGGGCCAATGTCAGATATGAACCCCCCCCATCCCGCCTGGTACCTGGTCCACTCACTGCCCTTCCTGGTCGCTGCTGTTTCCCACACTGTGAAGGGCCTACTGTTTTTGTAGTAAACTTGCTCCATGTAAATGGGATCTGAGGCCTTCAATTATTTTGATTCATTGCTGTCTGACAGCACCAGGGACTGGGTTCAATTCCAGCCTCAAGTGACTGTATGGAGTTTGCATGTGCGCCCCACGTCTGTGTGAGTTTCCTCTGGATGCTCTGGTTTCCTCCAGCCGTCCAAAGGTGTGCAGGTTAGATGGATTGGCCATGCTAAATTAACCTTTATCATTCAGGGATATGTAGAGTATAAGGATTAACCATGGGAAATGCATGGTTATGTGGACAGAGTGGGAAACTTTTCAGAGGGTCGGTGCAGATTTGATGGGCCAAATGGCTTCTATCTGCACTGTAGGGATTCTGTGTTTCATGATGTGACTGTCACTGACTCAGCCAGGATTTATTTCCCAAAGAGCAATCACATTGCTCTGGGTCTGGAGTCATATCTAGGCCAGACCAGGTTAGGATGGAAGATTTCCTTCCCCATAGGACATTAGTGAATCAGATGGATTTTTCTGACAATTGGCGATGGTTTCATGATCATCATTAGACTCTTAATTCCAGATTTTCTTTTTAGTATCAAATTTAAATTTGAACCCAGGTGTCCTGAATATTACCTTGGGGGTGTATTTTGATTGTGTGCAGACTAGCTATTGGGGATATCAAATTGAACTGTATATTTGCTTTATTTTTCCAGCAATATGAAGTGTTGCTATTACCACATACATTGCTCTAATAAATAAATAATACATCTGTGTAACCCTTCCTCCTGATGTGGACTTCAACTAGTTTCTGTCTTTTATAATATACCTTGCATTTTTACATATTCTGTCCCTGTTCTGAGTGTTCACTTGCTCCAGTGAAACTCTTTCTTGGGTGAAAGGTCAACCTTGTATCTTGTCAAACCCATTCATGAATGAGTCTTGGCAGGCAAAGTGAACAGGAGAAAGTGAGGTCTGCAGATGCTGGAGATCAAAGTTGAAACTTTATTGCTGGAACAGCACAGCAGGTCAGGCAGCATCCAGGGAACAGGAGATTCGACGTTTCGGGCACAGGCCCTTCTTCAGGAATGAGCAGAGAGTGTTCAGCAGGAGAAGATAAAAGGTAGGGAGGAGGGACTTGGAGGAGGGGCGTTGGAAATGTGATAGGTGGAAAGAGGTCAAGGTGAGGGTGATAGGTCGGAGTAGGATGGAGGCGGAGAGGTCAAGAAGAAGACTGCAGGTCAGGAAGGCGGTGCCGGGCTGGAGGGATTCAGCTGAGACAAGGTGGGGGGAGGGGGGATGAAGAAACTGGTGAAGTCCAAGTTCATCCCCTGTGGTTGGAGGGTTCCCAGTCGGAAGATAAGACGCTCCTCCTCCGATCGTTGCGTTGTTGTGGTTTGGCGGTGGATGAGTCCAATGACCTGCATATCCTCGGTGGAGTGGGAGGGGGAGTTGAAATGCTGTGCTACAGGGTGGTTGGGTTGGTTCGTCCGGGTGGCCCAGAGGTGCTCTCTGAATCGTTCCGCAAAGTGAACAGACTATTCAGCACTTGATTAAAAGGGCCATTACTATCTAACCCAGTCCTTTGCTCATTTGGTTTTTGCACAGGTGTACCAGTAGCAGAGGTTGAATTGATTTATTGTCATGTGTATTTATTACAAATACAGTGAAAAGTGTTGTTTAGTGTCACCGCTCTCTGGAGCCATCTTAAAACACAGAAAATAAACCAAAACACCCCAGAACATAAAGCTAGAAAAAAATAAAACCAGAAAGTTCATCTCATAGACTTCGCTCAATAAAGTTAGATAGTCTTTGGAACAGTTCCCACTTCGAGCTCAGCTGGATCTGGGCTCTTACACCCCAATGCTGCTGAACCAAAGATACTGCTGTAACCGCGCTTTCCCACAGCAACCCTGCTGGAACAAAGAGTCACCACTCTCTGGTTCTAGATTGGAGTCAAAAGCAGGAAGTCTGATCGAGATCCCTCTGTCTAATAGCCTGTTCAATTTCTCTGCCAAAACTCATTCATGAATACTGGCAAGTTTGACGAGGTACATTCTTGATCTTTAGCCGGTGAAACGGTTTCGTGGATCAAGTTTCCTCTCCCTTCTCACTCAGTACAACTGATCTCTTCATTGATTATCTGTTTGTGTCCCAGCTCAAGAATCAATAAGACCAGCGTATTCTTTCTTTTCCCCAATCATTTCATTCCAACTCAGTATCAGCAAAGCAAACTGTTTAATTCAAGTTTCAAACATTTGTTCATACAGGTTATTGAAAAGAAAGATTTGCATTTACTAAACTTTAAACACAATAAATGCTGTTATTTTTCTGAAGTATAAACAAAATGCTGGAGAAAATCAACCGGTCTGGCAACATCTGTGGAGAGAGAAAAAGCATTAATATTTCGAATCCAGTATGACATCTTTTGAACTTGGTTATATTCAATTCGAAATGTTAACTTTGCTTCTCTCCACTGCCAAATTTCTGCAACATTTTGTTTTTATTACAAAACTTCATCAAAAGCAATATTTTACTTTTATTATTTTGCTGAAGTCTGAATACATAAGGACATAATAGATAGGAGCCTGTTCTGCCATTCAGTCTGATCATGGGTAATCTTTCACCTCGACATTTTCACCACTCTCTTTATTCCTCAATTTCCCGAGAGAATCTATCTATTGTAGCCTTAAAAACATTAATCGACAGAACATCCACAACCCTCTGGAGTCCAGACTTCCAAAAGTACATTTATTATATAAAACAAAAACAGAAATTGCTGGAGAAACTCAGCAAGTCTGGGAGTGACTGTGGAGAGAAAACAGAGTTAATGTTTCGAGTGCAGTGACTCTTCTTTGGAGCAGATGTTCTTGAGTTCTGAAAATGAGTCACTGAATTCTAAAGATTAATTCTGCTTTCTCTCCCTAGAAGCTGCCAGACCTATTGAGTTTCTCCAGTGATTCCTGTTTTAGCTTCAGATTTCCAGAATCCGCAGTTCTTTCTTTTATTTTAATATTTATTACATACATTTGTTTTCCATCTCCTTTCCTTGTGAAGCTGGCTGTTACTTAGGAAAAGAAGGAACATATTCTGGAATTTTTGTCTTTTAAAAAAAACTATCAAGAAAGATTCCAAACTGTGTTTTGCAGCTTACTTTTTATGTGTTATTATTCAAGCATCCATCTGGGAGAAACAGTTTCTGGACAAATGTTAACACCACGCTACAAGCAATGGCACCCAGAGTGAAAAAAAACAGTTAACAACCAGTAATACTTGAAAATAAATGTACTGGAGTTCCATTTTGAAGCAAAATGAGTGAGGCCAGTATGTGTCATTCACAAGTCACATCTCTGCATGAAAACAAAATTAATGGAAACACTCAGAGCCAGTTCTGATGAAAGGTGAACAAACTGATTCCTGAAGAAAGGTTATACCACAATCATTGGCTTCTCCACCTCCTGATGCTGCCTGGCTTGCTGTGTTCTTCCAGCCTCCTGCTTGTCTACTAATCTGATACACTGGGCAGAATTTCCACCATGAAAGTGGGGAACCCACCATTGCTGGAGAAACTGATTAAGTTTTCAAATGACTGATGCGTGTTGAATTGGTTTGGAGACAGGTTTCCTGCTCAGTTTGGAGCAATGGGTAGTTTCTGAAAGCTGGAGGGACAATCCAAGTTCTTCCAGCTCCAGACATTTTTTGATCCTCAAAGTTAAGCATCTGTGTGCAGAGACCTGAAAGGATTTTGTTTCCTGATGTGGATTCCCTGTGCCGGTCCATGACGGCAGTGTCTGCTTGTGTTCACTTGCAAAATGTGAATCACCAGGTGAAAACTCAGATATCAATGTGGACCTGCCAAATGTGCACAGCTATAGGTGCAAAGATAGTTCAGGGTGGAAGAGGGTACTGCAGATGCTGGAGATTAGAGTCAAGATTAGAGTGGTGCTGGAAAAGCATAGCAGGTCAGGCAGCATCCGAAGAGCAGGAAAATTGACATTTCGGGCAAAAGCCCTTCATCAGGAATGAGGCTGGGAGAGTCTCTCAGCTATCTCCTCCCCAGTCCCACCCCCCTCCTATTTATCTCTCCACCCCAAGGCTCCCAGCCTCTTTCCTGATGAAGGGCTTTTGCCCGAAATGTCGATTTTCCTGCTCCTCGGATGCAGCCTGACCTGCCGCACTTTTCCAGCACCACTCTAATCTTACTGCAAAGATAGTTCACACTCAGAAGGAATGCGATTGCTGAAGAATTGTCTTAATGGATATCCTGCAACATTTGCAGAACAAGGGAAGATCATGGAAAACACAGAATAGTGATACGATTGCTTCCTTGCGAATCAGAATCTTTTCACGATTCATTCAGTCATTGTTGAGCTTAATCAGCATTTGACAGATATTTGTAATGGTGTCACTGACAATCTCTGAGGTGTTCTTGGACTGCAGAGGTAGCGTCACCACCAAAAACTCCAAAGTTTGAGCCCCCCACCAGGAATTGATGGTCATATGGTGCATTTATTATGTATCCAACCAGGTTGTTTATCAGCTCATTTGTCCTTCCACTATGCCTGATGGTAGACAGTAAGATGGGAGAACTTTCTTGTCAGCCATCCTATAAAAAGCAAACCATTGCAGTACTTTGCCCTTAACTATGGAACAATCCAATGGAAGTCCCTTAGAAATCAGATTGAGAGAAAATGCAGACATTCCGAACTATCTGAATGTCTGAAGGAACATATTCTGGAATTTTTGTCTTTAAAAAAAAACTATCAAGAAAGATTCCAAACTTTGTTTTGCAGCTTACTTTTTATGTGTTATTATTCAAGCATCCATCTGGGAGAAACAGTTTCTGGACAAATGTTAACACCACGCCACAAGCAATGGCACCCAGAGTGAAAAAAAACAGTTAACAACCAGTCATACTTGAAAATAAATGTACTGGAGTTCCATTTTGAAACAAAATGAGTGAGACCAGTATGTGTCATTCACAAGTCACACCTCTGTATGAAAACAAAATTAATGGAAACACTCAGAGCCAGTTCCGATGAAAGGTGAACAAACTGATTCCTGAAGAAAGGTTATACCACAATCATTGGCTTCTCCACCTCCTGATGCTGCCTGGCTTGCTGTGTTCTTCCAGCCTCCTGCTTGTCTACTAATCTGATACACTGGGCAGAATTTCCACCCTGAAAGTGGGTGGCACGGTGCCGCAGTGGTTAGCACTGCAGCCTCACAGTGCCAGAGATGCAGGTTCAATTCCCGCCTCAGGCGACTCTCTGTGTGGAGTTTGCACATTCTCCCCGTGTCTGTGTGGGTTTCCTCCGGGTGCTCCGGTTTCCTCCCACAATCCAAAAATGTGCAGGTTAGGTGAATTGGCCATGGTAAATTGCCCGTAGTGTTAGGTGAAGGGGTAAATGTGGGGGATGGGGGAATGGGTCTGGGTGGGTTGCGGGTCGGTGTGGATGTGTTGGGCCAAAGGGCTTGTTTCCACACTTTAATGTAATCTAATCTATCTGTGAGTTGTTCAATGCTGAATGAGAGGATCGCAGGTCTACCTGCTGTTCTTTATTAGTGAAATGGATGTTTGTCATAGGTTACGTCTAACACTCTCTCTCATGTTTTGCTCTCCAGAAGGCAGGTCTAACTCAGTGCTTCCATTATAGAGTAAAGCAAGGAGGCAGGTACTGAAACCACCTGAGCCAACATAGGGTTCAAAACCCGCTGCTGTTGGTGCCAATTTGATCTATTCCTGACTTGCTGTGCTTTTCCAGCACCATAGTCTCAACTCTAATCTCCAACATCTGCAGTCCTCACTTTCACCAAGCAGTCAATTAAACCAAGCAGTTCAAATTATATGCACTTTGTAGCCTGAAGCTACAAATAATAATTATAGAGTCTTCAATTTCTTTCCATCATGTTGTTGACCAGGAATCTCTCCATATTTGACCATCAGCCATTCATGTAAGATGGAAGGGTTCAATGTTGATGCTCAACCTGTTTGACCATACTATAGACAAACTTGCCATGGTAATTAAATTCTGGAGTAGGATTTGAACCAGAGTTTCTGGCTCAGAAGCAGGGACAGTATCCACTGTGTAATATTTTTTGGGTTCACTTTAACTTTAATTAATGTAGATTTTACAATTATAG